>NC_046660.1:27718371-27723520 GCF_010883055.1 Belonocnema kinseyi
TCAAAATGATTTGGAGGATGTTCAAAGTTTTCAAAGATTTTAAAGGATCAGGCAAAATTCTTATTGAATTAGAAATTTTTTACATGCTTTTAGGGATTTTCAAAGTTTTTAAAGGTTTTAAAGGATTCTAAAGCATTTTTATTGGATTTCAAAGTTTTTCAAAGACTTTCTCAGTTTTTAAGAGTTTTAAAGGATTTATGTATAATATTTTTATTAGACTTTGAAGATTTCAAAAAATTTCAAGGATTTTTAGAATTTCTAAAAGGTTTTAAAGGACTCTAAGGAATTTGTATTAGATTTTTAACATTTCAAGAATTTTCACAATTTCTAAAGTTTTTAAAGGATAATAAGTAATTTTTATTGTATTTTGAAGATTAAAATATAATCTTAAGGATTTTCACGGTTTTAAAAGGGTTTAAAGGATTATAGAGGATTATAAAGGATTTTTATTAAATTTATAAGATTTAAAAACGTTCTTAAGGATTTTTACAGTTTTTAAGGATCTTGATGGATTCTGCGAGAAATTTATTGGATTTTAAATGTTCAAAATGATTTGGAGGATGTTCAAAGTTTTCAAAGATTTTAAAGGATCAGGCAAAATTCTTATTGAATTAGAAATTTTTTACATGCTTTTAGGGATTTTCACAGTTTTTAAAGGTTTTAAAGGATTCTAAAGCATTTTTATTGGATTTCAAAGTTTTTCAAAGACTTTCTCAGTTTTTAAGAGTTTTAAAAGATTTATGTATAATATTTTTATTAGACTTTGAAAATTTCAAAAAATTTCAAGGATTTTTAGAATTTTTAAAAGGTTTTAAAGGACTCTAAGTAATTTGTATTAGATTTTTAACATTTCAAGAATTTTCACAATTTCTAAAGTTTTTTATAGGATAATAACTTATTTTTATTGTATTTTAAAGATTAAAATATAATCTTAAGGATTTTCACAGTTTTAAAAGGGTTTAAAGGATTATAGAGGATTATAAAGGATTTTTATTAAATTTATAAGATTTAAAAACCTTCTTAAGGATTTTTACAGTTTTTAAAGATTTTGATGGATTCTGCGAAAAATGTATTGGATTTTAAATGTTCAAAATGATTTGGAGGATGTTCAAAGTTTTCAAAAATTTTAAAGGATTAGGCAAAATTCTTATTGAATTAGAAATTTTGTACATGCTTTTAGGGATCTTCACAGTTTTTAAAGATTACAAATTTAACAGATTACAAGGAATTTTTATTGGATTTCAAAGATTTCAAGAATTTTTACAGTTTTGAAGGGTTTTCGAGATTTTCAATTATTTTTATTGGATTTTAAGAATTTCAAGGATTTTCACGGGTTTTAACAGGTTTTAAATGATTATAAGGAATGTTCATTGTATTTCAAAGATTTAAAATTATTTCAAGGATTTTCAAATTTTCTAAAGGTTTATAAAAGATGAAAAGGGATTTTTATTCGATTTTGAAGATTTAAATACGATCTTAATGATTTTTCCAGTTTCTAAATATTTTTAAATGATTAGAAGGAATTCTTATTGGACTTTAAGGATTTAAAATTATTTCAAGAATTCTCAGTTTTTAAAGATTTTAAAGGATTATAAGAGATTTTTATTGCTTTATAAATTTAAGAGATGATTTTAAGGGAGTTCACAGTTTTTAAGGTTTTTAAAGGATTTATAGTATTTTTATTAGACTTCGAGGATTTCAAGAAATTTCAAGGATTTCCATAATTTTTAAAAGTCTTTAAAGAACTATAAGCAATTTTTATTGTATTTTTAAAATTGTAAGAATTTTCACAGTTTTTAAAGTTTTTAAAGGACAATAAGTTATTTTTATTGGATTTTGAAGATTAAAAAATAATCTTAAAGATTTGAAAGGGTTTTACAGGATATTAAGCATTTTTATCGTATTTTCATGAATTTAAATTATTTCAAGCATTTTCACATTTTCTAAATAATTATAAAGGATTATAAACGATTTTTGTTAAGTTTTTAAGATTTAAAGACGATCTTAAGGATTTTTACAGTTTTTAAAGTTTTTGGTGGATTCTGAGGAATTTTTATTGATTTGAAAATATTTTAAAGTGATTTTAAAGATTTTTACAGTTTTTAAAAGTTATAAAGAATTCTAAATAATGTTAATTAGATTTCAAATATTTCGAAGATTTTGACAGCTTTTAAGGATTTTAAAGTATTGTAATAAAATTTGATTGGATTTTAAAGATTTCAAGAATTTTCATAGTTTTCAAGAGTTTTAAAGGATTACAAGTAATTTTTATTGTATTTCAAACATTTCAAGTTTTTAAATATTTTAAAGGATTATAAGACATTTTTATTGCATTATAAGGGTTCAAAATGATTTTAAAGATGTTTAAAGTTTTAAAAGTTTTAAAGGATTATGAGAAATTTTCAATGGATTTTAAAATTTTTTAAGCGATTTCAAGGATTTTCAAAGTTTTTAAAGGTTTTAAAGGATTAAAAAAAATGTTATTCTATTTTAAATATTTTAAGTAATTTCAAGGATTTTCACAGTTTTTAATGATTTTAAGGAATTATAAGAAATTTGTGTTGGATTTAAAAGATTTCAAACTATTTTAAGGATTTTTACCGTTTTTAAAGATTTTAAATAATTAGAAACAATTTTTATTGGCTCTATTATTGGAACTTAAATATTAAAAAAAAATTCAAAACTTTTGACCGTTTTTGAAGTGCTTTAACCCTTTGCGGCATGGCGGGAACACCGTATTCCCACCTTTTTTCATATCATTTTTTGCGATTTCAGAGTAATTTTTATTGGATTTTACACAGGTTTTTTCTTTTAATTCTATGGTCGCAGGATGATAGAAAATTGAATTTTTTGTGCGAAGGATCTAAATTTTTTTAATAATTTGTAATCCTTATAAACAAAGATGAAAAAAGCCTTTTTTGTTGACAAAATTCATTATTGAAAAAACTTTTCATTACATCCTTATGAAAATGGGTACTTAAGGGTTTTTGGGGTCGCTGAATACGAATCTGGACTCAGATTTTGAAAATTCAAAATGGCAGATTCAATATGGCTGCCGAAATTGGGAATATTTTTGGATTTTATCTGAAAATTGGTATACAGGGGTTTTTGGGGTCAGTGATCACGAATATGAACTCAGATTTTGGAAATTTAAAATGGTGGATCCAATATGGCGCCCGAAACTTGAAATATTTTTGGGTTTTTTTCTGAAAATTGGTATACAGAAATTTTCGGGGTCGCGGATCACGAATCTGAAATCAGACTTTGACAATCCAAAATGATGGATCCAATATGGCGGTGAAAATAATAAAGGTTTCTGGATTTAAAAAAATTAGTGTGCAAGGATTTTTGGAGTCACTGATCACGAATCTGAATTTAGATTTTGAAAATTCAGAAAATTGGTACTAATCCATGTTTTAGGTGAGTAGGTGTATATTTTTTCAAATCTCAATATTCTAAATATTTGTCATTTTGATTTGCCATTTGCCTGTGCCTACTTTCAAAAAACAATTTAGAAATATTTTGAATTTTGGCCCGCCATTTTGAGTGTTCAAAATCTAATTTTAGATTCGTGATCAGAGATACCAAAAACCCCTGTATACCAATTTTTAAAAAAATTCCAAATTTTTGCCGTTATATTGGATCCGCCATTTTGAATTTTTTAATTCTGAGTTCGAATTCGTGATTAGCAACTCCAAAAAAACCCCTGTATACCAATTCTAAAAAAAAATCCAAAAAATATTCCAAATTTAAGTCGCCATATTGGATCCACCATTTGAATCTTCTGAATCTGAGTTCAGATTCGTGATCCCAAAAAACTCGTTTCCCTGAAAAATATAAGCCGGAAAGAGTTAAAGGATTTTACGGAACTTGCAATCGATTTTTAAGATTCAAAGAGATTAGAAAAATTTGCCTTATTTTAAAAGACTTTTAAGCTTTTTATGTAATACCAAAGTATTTTCACGAATTTTAAAGAATTTTGAGATATTTTATTGGCTTTTAAAATAATTTAATGAATTTCAGTACATTATGTGGTATTTTAAAAAATTCTAACCCAGTGGCCACAAAATTTGGCGACGCCTTTACGACATCTTTACGACATCTTTACGACATCTTTACGACATCCTATGTCCATGTCGTTTCGGTGTCTTTTCAATATCGTAAAGACATCGTCAGATCATACGACTTATTTACGATATCGTAAACACACCTTAACGACATGGCCATAGGGTGTCGTAAAGTTGTCGTAAGATGTCGTAACGATGTCGTAAAGTCGTCGCCAAACTTTGTGCCCGCTGGAAAATCATTTGTACGGGTTTTAGATATTTTAATAAATTTTAAATGGATTTCATAGATTTCAAGGATTTTTGCAGATTTTAAAGGGTTTTAAGGAATTTTCAAGTAATTTAATCGTTTTGTAGGAATTTTAAGAGATTATGTACGATATCCATCGATTTGAACATATTTCAAAAAAATTTTACATGCTTTTAAAGTTTCGGGCATTTACAGCATTTTCCAAAGGATTCTTAGAATTTGAAAGGATTGTAAAGATTTCCAGGAATTTCACAATATTTCATGAAAGCTGTACATCAGATTTCATTCTATATTTATCAGACGTATGTATTGTGTGAAATATTAGACTTAAAAAAATATATAAAACAAATAATAATACATTGTGTTTAGCGGTACAAAAAGTAACATGAACAGCTCCTAAAGTGAAATGAACCATCATTTTTCACATAGACATAAGTTAGGTCAAAACACTTTAATTTTTTTTTATTTACTGTACGTTCGTCTATAAAGGGACTTTTTTAATTTTCAAAAATTATAATTTGCAAATCCAAAGAATGAGCAGGAGATTTGGTCGGACAGGAAAAAAGGTTTTTGAAGTGAAATGTTGGTATGGGTGGACAACTTTTCCAGGCTATTAAAATTCGATCAGGAAAAAATTTTGGAAAACGAACTACCTCATTTCTTATCCATTGGAATGAAACTCGCCTCTGGGAAGAAAGGAAATTTTGAGTTTAAAAAAAAGAGACCTTCAGGGACATGTTACGAGGGTAGTTCAATAAGTCCTTAGAATGACCAACAGATGGCGCGCGAATCGCTCCAAATCATCTGTTTTCAGTCAGCACCACTCCCGACTAGA
>NC_046660.1:27723620-27726264 GCF_010883055.1 Belonocnema kinseyi
GGAACCGCGTGGGAGGTCAGATAAACATTTTTCGAGTTGGAAAGGCGTGGCATACATGATAGGCGTTTCCCGTATTGGAAAAGACGTGGGAGAAGGGCGTTTTTTATGTTGGAAAATGCGAGGTAGATGAGATGGGCGTTTCCTGAGTTAGAAAAGGCGTTGGATGTGATATGGGAATTTTTCATATTGAAAAAGGCAAGACATGATTATTCAAGATCAGATGATTTTTTTTCGAGTTTGAAAATACATGGGAGGTCAGATGAACATTTTTTGAGTTGGAAAATGCGTGAGAGTTGTGATGGGCCTTTTTAGAGTTTGAAAAAGCGTGGAAATTGAAATGGGCGTTTTTCGATCTGTAAAAGGCGCGGAAATTGAGGTGGGCGTTTTTCGAGCTGGAAAAGGCGTGAAAGGTAAAATGAGCATTTGCTAAATTTAATATTTACATTTGGCGCATTTAGAATCTCTGACTATGCCAAATCCACTACTGCGGACACTCTTGCCGTAGCCATAATAGAGCGAATATAATACGGTCATTGGCCATTTTCCCTCCAGTTCATCAGGATTAAGCTGAAAAGTATGTATTAATTATCTAAACCTGAAAGTTTGCTTTTAAATAATTTCAAATATATATTTTTTGAATTAGAAATAAGTTGACCCTTGTTTTGTCAAATTGCATCAATACATCCCTATTAGAGACCTTGATGAGTTGTCAAAACAAGGGATAAGCAGCTTAACAAACGACACATTTTTATTTTTCTAACTTTCAGATTTTTGTCTTTTTCTTATCATGCAAGTCTTATCTTGTCATGAAAATGCATACCTCCATTGTTGTCATAGATGCCAAGAAAGAACTGAAAGCCTTGCCCATTAATGCATCGATGGAACGAATAGGAGTACTGTACTGTCCTATCCATTGATGAATCATTTCATAGGCTGTGTTCCATATCAAAGGACTGCTAATTTCACTTTCCCTAAAAATATTAATTATTTAATTATACAGAGCAATATCTGCTAAAAGTTGTTTATGTATTTTTAAATCAATTAAGTATTTTTAAAATTAAAGAAATTTAAATGAACTTCTGATGCATTCCTGAAAATAAAACAAAGAATTCAACAACCACCATAAAATGTTCATATTGAAATTCGAAAAAAGATAAGAATTTTTTCTTAAAAAAGAAAAAAAAACAATTTCTTATTTCGACAAAGAAAAAAAGAGGAAAAAAATGAGAAGGCAACCGACCAAATTCCCTTTCCTTTTGTTTTTATTTCTTTCGTCTTTTTTATTTTTATTATTATCAAATAAAAAAAAATGTAAAAAATAATCACCAACGTTTCAAGACTCATAGAGATAGAACACCCTTATCAAGACGAAAAATAAACAAATAAAATAAAAAAAAAAAACAACAAAAAATACCCGATCAGACAGGAACAGCAACAAAACCACGATGTTCTCAGCCGAGAATCAAAACCATTATTTGATTCTTGGGTGTCAGGAAGAGAGCATCGTGGTTTTGTTGCTCTTTCTGCCTGATCGGGTATTTTTGGTTGTTTTTTATTTTATTTTTTTATTTTTCGCCTTGACAAGTGTGTTCTATGAGTGCCGAAGCCTTAGTTATTATTTTTTACAAATGTTTTATTTTTATTTGATAATAATAAAAATAAAAAAGACGAAAGAAATAAAAACGAAAAGAAAGGGAATTAGGTCGATTGCCTTCTCATTTTTCTTCCTCTTTTTTTCTTTGTCAAAAAAAAAATGGTTTCTCAATAGGGACATTTTATGGTGGTTGTTCAAATTTGTTCGTTGGATTCTTGGTTTTATTTTCAGGAATTCTGCACATTAAGTGACTTTCTTACTTGAAGAACATCAAACCCCAGTTGTCGGAAGCTTTCGCTGCATCGTACTTAGGCATTGCGATCACGTCCAGTTTTGGAAGGCCTATTGTGGTGTTGAAATAGGATTGCAAAAAGTTGACAATACTCGCGACTTTGTTTGGCACCTGTTTCAGAACTTCTGAGTTTCCTCTTCGACCCCAAACTCGAATTTCAAATTTATTTCCCCCTATTTGATTTACGTGAGTGGTCGGAGAGAAACTTTCGAAATCTGACATTATGAAAGCAAGTTGACTCGTTTGCATTTCCGGTGTTTCGGCAAAATGAGTGCATGTCAGATCCGGTTCTCCAGGTCTTGAAAATATTATGGGTATACAATTATTTTACATTATTGTTCAAGGTCAAATTAAAGACAATTTATGAAACATGAAATGATGAAACTCACACGTCAGTGGTTTGCTTTGAAGGCATGTTTGACAAAGCTGTCATGTTCTTTGGATGAATAAGACTGAGTTGATAGTTTGCTTTGTACATGAATCCATCATAAGAAGGGTATACTTTTCGGGCATTGTCTCTCTTGAGATAAGTGGCTAAGAAAGTGCTGCAACATTTTATTGGATTATTTATTGATAAAATTATAAAGACATATTATTTATAGGTACGAGGGTAGTTCAATAAGTCCTTAGAATGAAGTATAAAAAAAATTTTTTTGGGGGAAATTTTTTTTTATTTTTCAACATAATCTCCTTGGAGCTCTATACACTTGGTCAATCGCTTTTCAAGTTTTTTTAATCCTTCAGAAAAGTGCGTTTTC
>NC_046660.1:27726364-27730525 GCF_010883055.1 Belonocnema kinseyi
ACTTCAAAATTCCCAAGCCTTTTCCAACTCGAAAAATGTCTATCTCCCACGCTTTTTCTAATTCGAAAAACGCTTATCATATCTCTCTTGCCTTTTCCAACTCGAAAAATTCCCAAACATCACTATCGCCTTTACCAACTCGAAAAAATCATATCTGACCTCCTACGCCTTTTTAAACTCGAAAAATCAAACCTCACCTAAAAAAATCATGCCACGCCTTTAACTGCTAAAAAAATCCCATTTCTCATCCCACGCCTTTTCCACCTCGACAAAGGCCTCTCAATTCCCACTCCTTTTCCAGTTCTAACAGCTTCCATCTCAATTCCCACGCCTTTTTAAACTCTAAAAACGCCCATATTCCATTCCTTTTACAATTCGAAAAGCGCCCATCACATCTCTCACGCCTTTTCCAACTCGAAAATGTTTATCTGCTTTTATCTGCTTCTTCAAACTCGAGAAATGCAAGTCTCCCCTTAAATAATAATGCCATACCTTTACCTCCTTAAAAAATTCACATTTCACTTCTCACGCCTTTTCCAGCTCGAAAAACGCATATTGCATCTATTACACCTTTTGCAGCTCGAAAACTACCACTCTCAATTCCCGCCCCTTTTCTAACTCAAAAAATACCCATCACATCTCTCCTGCTTTTTCCAATTGGCAAAATGCTTATCAGACCTTAATTAATCCTGCCACGTATTTGCAAACCTGAAAAATGGTATATCATATATATTATAGTGCGTCAAAAATACGACATTTGTGAAAATTAAACATTTTAAATATTGTGAATTTAAAACAATTTTCCGTATGATTGCGAAAATTATGATAATTTTC
This sequence comes from Belonocnema kinseyi, assembly GCF_010883055.1. Lineage (NCBI taxonomy): Eukaryota > Metazoa > Arthropoda > Insecta > Hymenoptera > Cynipidae > Belonocnema > Belonocnema kinseyi. Next base: position 27,727,199 of record NC_046660.1, read on the forward strand.
TCTGTCCAGATTTTTTTATTTTATAAATTTCCTACTGAGAATTCATTGAATGGCTATTCTTTTTCCAATAGCAAGCCGTTTTCAAAAAAATATACTTTTTTTTTAGTTTCCGTAAAATATTATAAAAATATGTAAAATATTATAATTGATATCATTTCAAAAGAAAATCATTATTTCTTATTAAAAAAAGATATAAATTTTCAACGACGAAGAAACATTAATTTTAACTATGTTTTTTACAATTGAATTTTTTCTGACAGTCGCTTTTTGCCAATTTTTGAAAAATGATTGCATTTCAATAAATGATGGTTTTTCACCGGGAGAACATTTTCTACAACTGTACTGTTTTCATTTTTTAAAATAACTAAATATTCATAAAATATAATAATTTTTTTACAAAATGTTTTCTCGCAAAAAAATCTTCAAATGATTTCAGCCATAGAAAAATTTACTTTCGAAATTGGAAGCATTAGAGTTGTAGAGAATGTTTTCCCGAAAAAATAAGACATCCCTTAATAAAATACAATCATTTTTCAAAATTTTGGTAAGCAGTGACGGTCAGAAAAATTTCAATTATAAAAATCATAATTAAAATCAATGCTTTTTTGTGGATTTTAACATTTTTCATAAAAAGTCATGTTTTTTAATTTGAAATGACATAAGTTATAATATTTTGATTCTTAAAATAATAGAAATAATATTGTTTCAGATATCTGACTTTTAGCACAACTACCTTAAAAATAATTTTTTCTTTCATTTTCCATTTTCTTTTATTCTCAACAGTTGAAGTTAAAAATTGAAGAAAATTAAAATTCAACTTCTGAATATGAAAGAGAATTTAAAATTTAACGGTCGAAAATTAAATTTTTTCAATTTTCAGCCATTGATAATAAGATATTTGTAATGTAAAATAATTGAAAGTTCAACCGATAAAAATTCGTCTAGACGTTCTGAAAAATTGGGAGAGTTGGAAAAAGGAATGGACTAGTTATTCCCGAAAATTCTCGACGGCTAGCCAAGCTAATGAAAAATATTGGACTAGCCATCCCGAATTTCGGGACGACGAGACACTTTATTTGAAAATTCATTTTTGAACATTTAAAAATTAAACTCTTGGAAATTGACGAAAATTAAAAACTATATTTACAATGGTTGAAAATTCTACTTCTGAAAACTGTAAAAAATTCAACAAATAAAAATTAATTTTTCTCTCAATTTCAATTTTCTTTTACTTTCAACAGTTAAAGTTGAAAATTTAACAAAATTGAAATTTAACTGCTAAAAATTTAAAGAAATTAAGAATTTACCTATCGAAATTTGAATTTTTTCAATTTATAACAGTTGCTAATAAACTATTTTTATTCAGTAATAGTTGGAAGCTCAACGGATAAAAATGCAAATGTTCACAATTTAATAAAATTGAATTTTCAACTAATAATTTAACTGTTGAAAATTGAATGAAAAGAAAGAATTGAAAATCTAACACTGAAAAGTTTCTTTTTTGTCATTTTTAACAGTTAATAGTAAAAATTGAGGAAGGTGAAAATTTAGCAATTGAAAATTCAAAGGAATTGAACATCTAACGATTAGTCAAATGTGGATAATGGAAAGAATTTTTTAAAAATTTCAATTGTTTTAAAAATTTATTTTAAATAGATAAGAATTCAAGTGTTGAAAATTAAAGAAAACTAAAAACTTAATTTTCAATTGTTGAAAATTGGACATTCAACAATTGATATTTCAATATATAACTTTGTTCAATATTCAACAGTTGAAATTTCAACTGTAAAAACTCAACTATTAAAGATTGAAGAAAATTGAAAATTCAACTTTGAAAAGTGAACTTTTGAAAATGCAACTGTTGAGAATCTATTCTTAAATTTCATTTTACTTCCAACGTTTTTAAAGTTAGTAAAAAATCAAATTTTGATTTAAAGCAAACTGTTAAAATTATTGCCAATTCCTCTTAAACAAAAAAAACAAGAATCCAACAATTTGGACTACAACGAAAAAACAAAAACCAAACTGCCATTGTAATCCGAAAAAAATAATAATAATTTTTGAACCAAAATAATAAAGAGGAAACAAAAATTCTCATTTTTCTTTCCTCTTTTTTATTTTTGTCTGAAAATTATTATTTTTTATTTTTTCAGATTACAGTAGGAGTTTTTTTGTTTGCTTGTGTGTTCGTTGTAGTCCAAATTTGGTCGCTGGATTTTTTAAACAGGAGTTTGCATCAATTTCACTATCGGACGTTAAATAGGATTTTTAATTTGGATTTAAATCTAATTTAAATTTCTTAAATTTTGTTAAAATTATTAGATACAAATTGCAACTTTTCGGCACAATCCATTTTCTATTTTTTAAGTTATGTAATTTTCAACCACTTACATGTATACACCTAATATATTTTAATAAAAAATTCTTGTCTTTAGATGAGTTATTATTCCGGATGTTCAACTACACTCTGGGAAAAGAAAACTTCAGAGCTGGAATCAGGGACTTCCTTCAAAAGTAAATATCGTCTATCAAAATTAATTTTTAATTTTGTAATTTAAAGATGTAGTAATTTAGTAATTTAGTAATTTTGTTGTATTACAGAGTACCCTCTCTGAATCCACATATAGGGCCAAGAACTTACTTCTACTCGGACTTTTACAAGGCAATGAATGATGTGGCGAATAAAACTGGTTACCTTCCGACTGGAACAACCCTAAGTCAAGTCGCGGACCCTTGGATGGATCACGACAGATTGCCACTTGTCACGGTCAAACGCGATTACGACACCGGAACTATCAACATCACGCAAGTAAATCCCAAGACATTGTTTCTCTCTTCTCTCACGATTTCCTGATTTTCACACAGATTAGACCGAAATTATGCATCGCAAATCGGATGCATGTATTCTTTCTCATTACATTCATTATACGGAGCACACATATCAAGGCGATTCAAGAAAAGAACAGATTGAAAAAACATTTTTTATACTTCATATTTATTTATTTATTTATTTATTTATTAATTTATTCATACACTACCGACGAAAGTTATTATGATTTTGAAAATTGATACCTTAATCGGGAATAAGGCTACACATTCTAAATTTGCAAACGGAATTCTTAAAAGATTATCTTAAATTTGAGCAAATAAACTTTTAAAAATCTTCACAATTTACCGAGATATAAACGAAAATTTCCAAGCGTTGCATCGAGTTTCAATCGAGAGAGGCCGCGATAGCGAGGCCGACAGAGGGATAATCTGATGATTATGAATGGCAAAAACTTGATCAGTAAAAAGAATAAAATTTCTGTATTTAAAAAACAAAAT
>NC_046660.1:27730625-27750608 GCF_010883055.1 Belonocnema kinseyi
TCGAGTTTCAATCGAGATAGGCCGCGATAGCGAGGCCGACAGAGGGATAATCTGATGATTATGAACGGCAAAAACTTGATCAGTAAAAAGAATAAAATTTCTAAATTTAAAAAACAAAATCCTTGAAATATTATCTTCAATCTGAGCAAAGAAAATTTTAAAAATCCTTAAGCGTTCCCGAGATATTAACAAAAATGTCTAAGCGTTGCGTCGAGTTTCAATCGAGATAGGCCGCGATAGCGAGGCCGACAGAGGGATAATCTGATGATTATGAACGGCAAAAACTTGATCAGTAAAAAGAATAAAATTTCTGTATTTAAAAAACAAAATCCTTGAAATATTATGTTCAATCTGAGCAAAGAAATTTTTTAAAATCCTTAAGCGTTCCCGAAATATCAACAAAAATGTCTAAGCGTCGCGTCGAGTTTCAATCGAGATAGGCCGCGATAGCGAGGCCGATAAAAGGATTATCTGATGATTATGAAAGGCAATAACTTAATCGGTAAGAAGACTATTAATCCTAAATTTACAAAACGGAATCCTTGAAATGTTATCTTCAATTTAAGAAAAATAAAATTTTAAAAATGTTTATGCGTTCCCGTGATATAAAATAAAATGTCCAGGCATTGAGTGGAGTTTCAATCGAGTTGAGCCGCAATCAATCGAAAAAGCAGAGAAAATGTTTAAAATCTTCATCCGTTCTCAAAATAGAAGCTAAAATATCCAAGCGTTACGTTGAGTTTCAATCGAGTTAGGCCGCAATCAAGCGGCCGACAGAGGCTTAATCTGATGACTATGAAAGTCGATAACTTGATCAGGAAGAAGACAATAAATCCTAAATTTACAAAAGGGAATCGTTGAAATACTATCCTTAATTTAACCAAAGAAAATTTTAAAAAAATTTAATGCGTTCGCAAGATATAAGATAAAATGTCCAAGCGTTACGTCGAGTTTCAATCGAGATAGGCCGCGATAGCGAGGCCAACAGAGGGATAATTTGATGATTATGGAAAGCAATAACTTGATCGGTAAGAAGACTATAAATCGTAAATTTAAAAAACGGAATCCTTGAAATATTATCTTCAATTTGAGCAAAGAAAATATTAAAAATCTTCATGCGTTCCCGAGATATAAGATAAAATGTCCAAGCGTAGCGTCGAGTTTCAATCGAGATAGGCCGCGATAGCGAGGCCGACAGAGGGATAATCTGATGATCATGAAAGGCAATAACTTGATCAGGAAAAAGACTATAAATCCTGAATTTACAAAGAGGAATCCTGGAAATATTATCTTCACTTCAAACAAAGAAAATTTGAAAAATTTTCAAGCGTTCCCGAGATATAAACAAAAATGTCCATGCATTGCATCTAATTTCAGTCGGCTTAGACCAGTAAGCAGGGCAAAAAAAATGAACCGATTTGAATGTTTGAAAGGTAGATCTGGTCCTGAATTTTAATAATTATAAAAAACCAACAAAAAAATTATTTGAGAAGAAAACTTGTTCGTAGTTATAAAAGTTTAGGATCTGACCCACCTTTCTTAGTGCTTTTTATTTATTGTCCCAAATTTTCAAATCAACTTGACGCTTTGTGTCAAAATAAGTTATGAGTTTTAAAAAGTGTCGGTAAGGTAGGAATCTGGTCACGTGACCTAATCATCACGTTTTTCAATTGATTCATGAAAAATAATTTAAAAATTGTTATTTAATAAGCAAATCTTATAAACAATTTTACATAGCAGGTAGTTATGTTCCTATAAATCAGTTTTTTTCTATTGAATCGGCCAAAAATTATACGAAAATGTCAAAAAATTATCAACCTTATTCACCCGATAACAATTGATGATTCCTTAAACAAATTTAATTAAAAAATTCACTGTATGTCTATTCTTGGAGGTAAAAACTTTTTGCTTTCAATGTAATGAAGGAGAAATAATTAATTTCTAAACTTTGTGGGAGCTTGTATGATAATTAAAAATTTCCATTGTTATCGACAATTATTTAAGCAAATTTCTATCATCTTAGGCAATTTATAAGTACGAAATTGCGAAAAGTTTTCTTAAGTTTTATAGAAAGCGTTTGAAAATTACTATTTAACAGTTGGTTAGATTAAAAACCCAAGTTTTTAACCTTATAAATATCCGGAAAAAGCATTTGTTAATCAATCACATTTAAAAAATTAATAATTGTTTTTGAATGATAGCAGAAAGCACTTCATTACGTTGAAAAAAACAACAAGTTTTTACCTCTAAAGATCGGCTGGCAGTGCTTTTTTTAATTAAACTTGTTTAGAAAATCATTATTTTTTATTAGGTGAATAAATCTGATAATTTTGTGAAATTTTTGTATAATTTTTGGCCGATTCCGTAGAAGAAACCTAATTCATTTCAACATAACTACCTACTATGGATAATTGTTTAAAAAATAACATTTTACTTATTATATTTCATGAATTAAACTAAAAAACTGTTTTTGCCCATAAATTGTTTAAATTTAGTGCAAATTAATTCAAGAATCACTACCAATCCCCATGAATCCATTTTAACTCACTTATTTGTTTATAACAAATTCAGCACATTTTTAAACAATTTCTAAGCTATTGAGGACTTTTCTGAATAGTTGCTTTATTGATTCTATGCATTTTGAATTTAATCCAAGTATTTTTAGAAAACCGGTAGTCTTCCAAGAAAAAATCTTATTTCCATTTTTGTTATTAAATAAGAAAAAACTTTTTTCAAAATTGCCCCTAATTGATTCATGCGGAATTTTATTATATCTAGTTAATGAAAAAAGAAATTTCAAATGGGTTCAGAAAATTATGCATTGGCGTTAGAATTAAGATCTCGGAACCCTTGCTTTTAAAGCATGGATATCAAAGGTTATTGGTAGAATATTAATTTTTTTGTTCAAATATTATTTTTTTGGTAGAACATTAATTATATTGCTTAAAAATTCATTCTTTTTGGTTTAAATTGGAACCGTTTGGTTGATTTCTTTTTTAGAAAATTATTCTGATTTTCTTTTATAATTCATCATTTTCAGTTAAAAATGAAACTGCTTGGTTATCAATTAATCCATTTTGATTAAGGATTCAACTATTTTGCTGAAAATAGGTCTTTTTTGGTTCAAATCAACAATTTTAGCGGGCATTTAGAGAGGTAGCAGATATTTTGAAAGGTCGCGCAGACTGTTAGAAAAGTAGCGGGCATTTAGAAAGGTCTAACGAGCATTAAAGGAGGTAGCGGGCATTTGGAGGGGTCAGGCAGGTACTTAGGGAAGTTGTACAAGCAGGTGTGAAGTTAAGCGGGCATTTATAGAGGTTCTCCAGGCAGATAGGGAGGTCAAGGATCTAGCAGAAATGTAGAAAACTTGGGTGAACATTTAGCGACGTAGAGGGCATATAAAGAGGTTGCGCGGGCAGTTAGGGACGTAGCAGATATTTAGGAAGGTCGGGCGAAGATTTAGAGAGGTAGCTTAAAGTAAGAAGGGTACCGCAGCAAGATAGAGAGGCAGTGGGTATTTTAAGAGGTAGCGGATATTTATGAAGTTCGCGGAGGCAGTTAAAGATGTGACTGGCATTTGAGGAGGTAGCGGGTCTTAAGAGAGATTGACCAGGCATTTAGGGGTGTGCAGTTAGAAACGTAGCCTGCATTTAAAAACTTGGACGGGCATTTAGAAAGGTGTCCCAGGCAGTTACGGACATTTCGAAAATTCGAAAAGGTCGAGCAGACATTTCGGGAGGCACTCGTCATCAAGAGGTCTTTCAGGCAGTTAGGGACGACGCGGGCATTTAGGAAGGTCAGGTCAAGGTCTCTGTAACAATTAGGGATTATTTAGAGAGGTAACGGATATTAAGAGAAGTCGCGAGCGCAGTTAGGGGCGTAGCGGGCATTTATAGAGGCATAGGGCTTTTAAAGAGGTCACCCTAAGAGTTAGAAACGTAGCGGGCATTTATAGAGGTACCGGGCATTTATAGAGGTACCGGGAATTTAGAAAGTTCACCTTAGGAGTAAGGGACACAGCGGGCATTGTGGAAGGTTCAGCGGGCTTTTAGGGAGGTAGCGGGTATTTAGAGAGGTTCTCAATTCCTGAAACACCGGAAGTGAGATTTTGTTATGATACTAGTATAGATATGTGTATGTGTGTATATTCGTATGAATGCAAAATTGATATGGAGATATGTAAAATTTTAGAAACGATATCACCGAGAGGGACCATCAAAATTCACGTCATATGAAAACGGATTTACGTGGTACGTCCCCTTGGTAATAATTTCCCAAGAGCGACTAAATTTGAATAATACCAGGCCTACTGTATGGCTACTTTCGGATGAAGCGATCAAACGGAATAAAAAGGGAGTAAACGTAACGATGAACGATTTCGTCAGCAAAAATAGTTTCATCATCGCCAACCCAGAGGAAATAGGTCTGTAAACAACAATTTTCAGCTATCTGCCAAGCTGACTTTTTCATTTATTTTTAATAACATCAGATTATTAATTACCATTGACCTATGGAATTCTTGAAATTCTAATCGCAAGAATACAACAATCAAATTTGGATAAGCCACTCTTAAACTTCTGCTTTCATTATTCAAATCAAATTAAAGGAAAATTAATAAAAACAGTGAATCGAAAAGAAGCCGACATCGAAGTCCACTTCCTTTTGGTTGAAAATTACTTTTTAACTAATAATTTTACATGAAAAAAATTAAATTAGTAAATAATAAATAATAAATTGTAAATAGTTAATGGCAAATAATAAATAGTAAACAGTAAATAGTAAATAGTAATTAATCAATAATATTCAACTTAAAGATTCATCATTTTAGCTGAAAATTAATCTCTTCGTTTGAAAATTCCAAATAGTTTCTTGAAAAATCAACTATTTGGTTAAAAATTCATCTTTTTGGTTTAAAAGTCAACGATTTTAGTAAAAACGTAACAATTTTGTTTAAAATTCTTTTTTTTTTTTTAGTTGAAAATCAATTTTTTCAGCAATCATTTCTTATTTGAAAATTTATAATTTTTCGTTAGAAATTCAGCTATTTCGATGGAAATTTATCTTTTTGTTTAAAAATTCGTTATTCTTTTGGTTCTAAAATAATTTTTTGAACTGAAAATATTACTATTCCATTTTTCCTATACATTTTTTTAAGGCAAAAATTGAACCATTTGATTGAAATTGATGTATTTTGTTAATAATTTGTAATTTTTTTTAACAAAATTCAACCTCTTTGATTGAAAATTTAACTATTTCGGTGACAATTTTTTTTAAATTCATTTCTTTTTTTCAAGATTTGTCTTTCATGTATAATAATAATAATAATAATTCTGTAATTTTCAGTTGAAAATTCATGCATTTTATTTTTAAAACATTCTTTTTTAAGCAAAAAATCAATATTCTCGCTACAAAATTATTTTTTGAATTCAAAATTTAACCGTTCCAATTTGTACTATAATTTTTTTAGGCAGGAAATTCATCTTTTTGGTTAAAAATTTAACTGATTCTTTAAAAATTTATTTAGTTAGTTAAAAGATCATGTTTTTGGTAAAAATTCGTCTTTTAAGTATAAAATGAATTTTCTTGCTTGTAAATTCATATTTTGATCAGAAAACTTTACTATTTTAGAAAAAAATCAATTTAATTGGTTGAAAATTAGTTCTTTATCTGAAAATTAATTTTTTAACTTAAAATTTGTCTATTTTATTTTTTATTGTAAATTTATATTTATTTGTTAAAAATTTGTCTTTTTCAGTAGAAAATTAATCCTTCCGAATGAAAATTTATCTTTTTGTTAGAAAATTAAATTTTTGATCTATTTAGATCAAAATCGATGTATTTGGTTAAAAAATTGAAAATATGACCATTTTATTTTTTATTGTAAATTTATTTCTTTGTTTTTTTTTTGTTAAGAATTTGAGGTATTTTGTTAAAAATTTGTCTTTTTTGTAGAAAATTCATCTTTTGGTTGAAAATTGATCTTTTTGGTAGAAAATTAATTTCTTTAACATTAAATTTTTTTAATGGGAAATTCATCTATTTAGATGAAAATTAATGTATTCTGTTAAAAACTGGTCTTTTTGGGAAAAAAATTTTTTTCTTGGTTGAAAATTGAAGGATTTAGTTTACATTTTATACGTATGTTTAAAATTCGTCTTTTTGATAGAATGTTAGTCTTCTCGCTTAAATATTGAATTATTTTAATAAAAAATTTAACTGATCTATTGAATATTTTTTTACATGAAAATTAGTCTTTTAAGTAGAAAACGAATTTTCTTAATTGTAGATTCATATTTTTGGTTGGAAATTGAACTATTTTAGGAAAAAATGTAACTAAATTGGTTGAAAATTCGTTTTTTTTTTAATTTATTTTTTAAACTGAAAATTTGACCATTTCATTTTTTATAGTAAATTTTTTTTAATTGGTGTGTTTTGTTAAAAACAAATCTTTTTCAGTAGAAAATTAATCCTTCTGATTAAAAATTTATTTTTTGTTGTAGAAAATTTATTTTTTGGACTGTAAATTTAACAAATTAAATTTTTTTATTGTACATTTTTTCAGTTGGAAATTCAACTATTTAGCTGGAAATTGATATATTTTGTTAAAGATTGGTCTTTTTGGGAAAAAATGTTTTTCTTGATTGAAAATTGAACAATTTGGTTTACATTTTATTCATATGTTTAAAATTCAGCTTTTTGGTAGAAAGTTAATCTTCTCGCTTGAAACTTGAATTATTTTAATAAAAAATTGAACTAATCATTTGAATTTTTTTTACTTGAAAATTAGTGTTTTTAACTGAAAATAATTTTTTGAATTGAAAATTTAATTTTCCATTTCCTACTATAACTTGTTAGGCAGATAATTTATCTTCTTGGTTGAAAATTTGACTAATTTGATAAACCATCATTTATTTAGTTAAAAGTTCATGTCTTTTGATCAAAAACTCGACTTTTAAGTAGAAAACGAATTTTCTTTATTGTAAATTCATGTTTTTGGTTGGAAATTGAACTATTTTAGGAAAAAATGTAATTAAATTGGTTGGAAATTTGTTTTTTATCTAAAAATTAATTTTTTAACTGAAAATATTATTATTTCATTTTTTATTGTATCTTTATTTTTTGTTTTGTTTTGTTGAAAACTGTGGTATCTTGTTAAAAAAATTTCTTTTTCACTAGAAAATTAATCCTTTTGATTTAAAATTTACCTTTTTGGTGGAAAATTATTTTTTTGAGCTGTAAATTTAACAAATTTCATTTTTATTGTAATTTTTTTTTAGAGGGAAATTCATATATTTATATGAAAATTGATGTATTCTGTTTCAAAAATTGGTATTTTTGGATACAAATTATTTTTCTTGGTTAAAAATTGAACGATTTGGTTTACATTCTATGCATATGTTTAAAATTTATCTTGTTGGTAGAAAGCAAATCTTCTCGCTTGAAAATTGAAATATTATAGTAAAAAATTGAACTGCTCGATTGAATATTTTTTTACATGAAAATTAATATTTTTAAATGAAAATAATTTTTTTAATTAAAAATTTAACTGTTCCATTTTCTCTTACAATTTTTTTAGGCAGAAAATTTTCTTGAATGAGAATTCATATTTTTGTTTGGAAATTGAACTATTTTAGGAAAAAATGTAACTTTTTGTTCAAAATTGGTGTACTTTGTTTAAAATTTGTCTTTTTCAGTAGCAAATTAATTCTTCTGACTGAAAATTTATCTTTAATTTATCGAACTGTAAATTTAACAAATTTCATTTTTTATTGTAAATTTTTGTGTGTAAAATTCATCTATTTAGACGAAAATTGATGTATTTTGTTAAAAATTAGTCTTTTTGATAAAAAATTCTTTTTCTTGGTTGAAAATTGAATGATTTGGTTTAAATTGTATGCTTATGTTATAAATTCGACTTTTTGGTAGAAAGTAAATCTTCCCGTTTGAAAATTGAATTATTTTAATAAGAAATTGAACTAATTTTTTGTGATTGCTTTCTTTTTTAATTGAAAATTAATCTTTAACCAGCAGATTTTACTATCCATTTGTTATTGTAAATTTATCTTTTTAGATAGACAATTTATATATTTTGTTGAAAGTTCGTCTTCTTTAAAAAAAAATTAATCTCCTCGATTACAAATTCATATTTTTATTTGAAAATGTATTTATTTTAAACTTAAATTATATTCTTAAAAATATAACAAGTCAGTTAAAAATTAAAGCTAATCCTAATTAATTCAATTTTAATCTAACTTTAAAATTTAGTTTTATCAATTTTAAATTATTTATTAATTTAATTTTTGATTTAAGAATTTTTTAGTTAAGTTTGAATGCTAGAAGTTTAAAAAAAATAATAAAAATTTGGATTTATTCTAAATTGAATTTATTAAATTAAATTTTATTATTACTATTCTCATTTTAGGACCTTTCCCTGTAAATTACGATACTATAAATTGGAGAAGATTGGCCGAATTTCTCCAAGGACCTGGACGTGAATCAATCCAACCCCTAACCAGAGCAAAACTGTTTCATGATTCCTGGAATCTTGCTTATGCAAATGAGCTATGTTTTGATATTGCATTAAATATGACACTTTTTTTGAAAAATGAGAGAAATCATGTTGTTTGGGAGCCTGTCTTTACCATGATTGACCACATAGGAAGGAGGATACATGGCTCAGAAATTTATATTAAATTCCAAGTGAGTTTTTACACTGTACAACATTTCTCTCTTAAATTTCTCATATAGTAATCGAAATTTTTTTACCAAAACTTAATATAATTTTTTCTTATTTGTTTTTTATAATTATTTTTGAAATATTGGTTATAGTCTTAAGCTTTCAGAAAAATTTCTCCATAACTCTGCTGGGATTCGAACTCGGGTCTACAAATTGGCAGTTTGGTGCTGATCGTACTGACTGGCAATCTTTTGACCTGGGTTCGAATCCCAATAAAGCTAGAATTAAATTTTCTTTGCAGCTAAATTCTATAAATATTTTTATACAGACCTTTAGATTAAAAACCTTAATTTTTATTGACAAAAAATGACAATCATTTGTTATTTGATTTGACAAATAACAAAAAAAACATAATTTTCTATGTTTGTACTACCTATTTTGCTGTGCTTATTATTATTTTCTCAAAAATATATAGTATTAGTACATAAAATCCCCCCCCCCCACGAAAATTTTCATTATATATTAAATTCCTTATTTTAATAATTCTTATGAACAAATTAACGGAAAAAACTGACATTTGCTGCACTTACCGGTATTTAAACGCATTAATTATACTGATTTCATCGCTGAGGTACGTAAAAGTAATAAAAAATCTCGAACAAAAGGAATCAAGAACAATTGTCATTGTTATAAATAATTTTTATAAACAAATTTACTTATAGCTTTGCGGGACATAGAAACTTTGAATTTTTTACGGAATCATTTCCTTTTGTCTCTAGGATATTAACTTGATACTAGATATTACTATTCAACAATAATTGATATTTTTATGAACAATTATTATAAACAAATTAATTTATTTCGCATTTTTGATAATAGAACTTTTTCTTTCTAGTCGAGTCACTTCTTTTATTCCCTGAAGAATGATATAAGCAGAAGAAATATGAATATTTAACAACAATTATAGCAATAAACAAGTTCATTTATTTCGCATTATTTAACTCAACAAATTTTTTATCTTTGAAATCACTTTTTTTCTTATTAATTTGGCACTTAGTTCAAATGTCAATCAAAGAGTTTAGTTTTTAAATTTAAAAAAAGTTAATTTTCATCCAAGGAGATATTTTTTTTACTAAACAGAATTGGTTTTTAACGAAAAACACGAATATCAAACCCAATAATTCAATTTTCAACCAAAGAGATGAATTTCCAAGCAAAAAGTAAAATTTTTTAACAAAAAAAAATGAATTTTCTACCAAATAGTTAAATTTACATCTAAAAACGAAAATTTTCAGCCTGAAAATAAGTAGTTAAATTGCACTTTAAAAAATTAATTAAAAGAAAAACGAATTTAAAAAAAAAATTTAATTTTCAAACAATGAGATGAATTTTCAACAGAGATGATTTACTTTCTATATAAAAAAAATCAGCAAAATGCATACATTTTTAACCAAATAATGGAATATTTAACTAAAAAAGATCATTTTTAACCAGTAGCTTTTAACCAAGTAGTTTATTTTTTAACAAACAAAAAAAAGAATTTTAAACATGAAAAAGTGAATTTTTGACAAAGCAGTTCAATTTTTAAATAACCAATTTAATTTTTAAACAAATAAATAAATTTTCAAATAAAAATTTGAACTAACAAAATTAATTTTCCATAAAAATAGAATCTTTAACCAAAAAAGATGAATCTTCAACTAGAAAGTAAAAATTTGAAACCTGAAAATAAATGTTTAAATTTTCAGTTGCCAAAATTTATTTTCAATCAAAAGAAAAACAAATATTTAGCCAAATTGTGAAATTTTAAATTCAAGAAAAGAATTTCCAACTCAGCTAATGAATCTTAAATAAAAAAAGATATGTAACAAAAAAGTTGAATTTTCTACGAAGAGAGATTTTTCAGTTTAAAAAGAAAAAAATCAACCGAATTGTTGAATTTTTAAACTAAAAAGAAGATTTTCGATTAGAGAAAATATAAATTTTATATGTTGAAAAATACAATATAAATTAATGTGTTTATAACAATAAAAATTGTTTTCAGCAATATTTTCTATGCTCATAATTTTTAATAAAAAAAGCAAATTATGTTTTTTGTCCGTTTTAAATTCGAATAAAAAACTAGTAAAATTTTGTTTAAAAAATCGGTCTTTAGAGAGAATTGTAAATGTAAATTTCCATTTTACTTTACAGTACCTCTATTGCTCTTTTACATTATATTTTGTATTGTAAAGTTTTATAAAATCACAAGTTATTAGCAGTGTACTCTTAGACTTTGTTTTCAACATTTTTCGAGAATGCGCTTTTACACCCAGAAAATGATTTTGTTGAATCAACTAAATTTGTGTTGATTCAACAACAAAGTTTTGTTGAATAAATAAAATATTAAGTTTAATCAACCAAAATTTGGTTTGATTCAGCCAATTAAGTCAAATCTGGATTTAGTGTCTGTTTTGGGACTGACGGTGACCATAAATCCAGAGTCTTGGAACGGTTCTGTTTCTCTGTTTTGTCACGCCTGAGTGATTCGGCGTTCACTCATGCGTGACCGAACACTAAATCCAGTTTCGACTATACATATTTTTAATAAGATAATTTTTTATTATTTCAGGCGTACATTCGCAGCTTATTGAAGCCTTTGTACATGGAATTATCAGAAAATGCACAACCTGACGAACCCTCATGGAAAACGCACATGAGAGGATTATCAAAAATATTTTTGTGTCGTGCTGGATATGAACCTTGTATAATGGAAGCACGAAAACAATTCAATAAATGGCTAACGGATGAAGAACCAGATAAGGGAAACCCGTCAGTATTTTTTTTATTGTGATATTTTATTTAAATTGAGGCTCATAAATATTTCAAAAATTCTATTTTCCCTTGAGCGAATTATTTTTTAATCGAGCGGGCAGTCAATGCTCAAGTGAAAAAATCATTTCTTACCGATTTAACAAACAAAACAATTTTTTGACAAGGTTTTGAGAATTTGAGATTTAAAAATTGAAAACCCGGATTATCAAAATTAGTCCATTTTTTAAAAATTAAATTTGTAAGATACTAAACCACCTTGGTTGTTTAAATTTAATTTCGTTTGCAACAATGATAAGCAAATATAGTGATTTATATTTATTATTGTTAATAACAAATAGTATCAACAAAGGAAACAAATTAATATTTTTTCATGGAAAAAAATAATTTTTCTTATTAAATCATCTTTAAAGATTTCCTAAAACTAGTTGATATTAATTTTTGATCCGCGTGAAAAAAATATTAAAAATTAAATTTTTTTAGCAAACTATCAAGAAGATTTTATTGAAAAACTGATATTTTTCTACGAAGAAAATTTCATTTGTGTGTTTCGTTTATAATATTTGTCTGTTATTATGGATAATAATTGTTTAATTTTCTTCCAACTGTTTCCTCACAATATCAACGCTTAGGTAGTAATATAACAGTTGAATTAAAAAAAAAACTCACTCGGTTGAATATTTATTTAATAAATTATTTATAATAAATATAATTTTCCTTATTTGCTCAAAATCTCGAAGAACTATCAGTATTAATTTTCTTTCAACAGAATTTATTGATAAAACCCAATTTCAATAAATAACCAATCTATAGAAAAAAAGAAACGAAAACCTAGAAAAAAATTATATATTGGTTTTTACAATTTTTTATAAGAATAGGAACTGTTAACTTATTATTTAACATTTGCGCACTTTACTGATGCATTTATTACATGAAATTCTTTATAAAAACTAACTTGTAGATTAAATTATCCATTTATGTTTCCAAAGTATATCTCAATGAATTTTGATCAATGGCGAGTTTGTTTAGGCAATTTGTTAAAAATTTAATTTCTGTGGGATGACAAATTGACAATTCTGATAAATAAAAATAATAGTAAATTACACAGGACCACAAAATGGTTTTGGGAGTCTACCAAAATTCTAATAGGTATACTTTATGTTTTTGGGGTTACTGGACACGAATCCATTCGCAGAATTGAGCCAGCACGTCAGAATTTGCAGTAAAATTTAAAAAATGGTTAAAACCCTGTAATTTCTGCATACATTTCGACTCCCAACCTACAAGCCCCAAATCAACAAGGCTCAAACCCATAAACTAACGAGCCCCAAACCCAACACCCCTAAACCCAAACCAACAAGCCTCAAACCCACAAACCCCTAACCCCAAACCAATAAGCCCCAAACCCACAAGCTCCAAACCCATAAGCTTCAAATCCACAAACTTCAACTACACAAGCTCCATATCCACAAACTTACAAACCCTAAACCCACAAACCCCAAACCCACAAGCTCCATATCAACAAACCCACAAACCCCAAACCAACAAGCTCCAAACCCACAGACACCAACTACTCAAGCTCCACATTAAAAAACCTACAAACCCCAAACCCACAAACCCCAAACCCGAAACTTACAAGCTACATATCAACAAACCCACAAGTTACAAACTCACAAACTCCAACTACACAATCTCCATATCCACAAAACTACAAACCCCAAACCCACAAACCCAAAAACCTCAAACCCAAAAACCCCAAACCCACAAACTAAAAAAAACCCCAAACCCACAAAGCAAAAAATCCCGAACCCACAAACCCAAAAAATCCCAAATCCACAAACCCAAAAAACCCCAAACCACAAACCCACAAACCACAAACCTCAAACGCTCTAACCCCAATTCCATAAACCCAAATACCTCACAGCTTATAATACCAATTGAGAAATTTGTATAATTTAGGGTTGGTGGATTTGCGGGTTGTTAGTTTGGGGTTTGTGGGTTTGGAGTTGGTGGGTTTGGGATTGTTGATTTGGGGTTTGTACGTTTGTGTATATGCAGCTTGTGGGTTTGGGGTTTGTGGCCCTGTGTTATTGTTCGCTCATGCGAACTTCGGTAAAACAAATATTAAGAAAACTTAAATTTTGTGAAACTTCATACACCTCTTTGAAATGAAGTAAAATTTTTTCAGTGTTGCAAACGAGTTCCTCTGCCCCGTATTTAAATGGGGAACTGAAAAAGAGTGGGAATTTGGTCTACAACGAGTAATTAACTTCCCCCAGAACAATGAACGAAAACAGAGTGAGAGGACTTATCTATTGAAAACTCTCGCTGGTTGTCCAACAGATGACTATAAGATTAAAAGGTAATGTTTTTGTCTGTTACAATAATGTAGTAATTTTACGACAATTTTAAATTTACACCACAATGTAGAAATGTTACAACAAAGTAAAAATATAGAAGTGTTACAACAATATAACAATGTTACAATAACGCAGCGATGTTGCAAAGATGTAACAGTATAGAAATGTTACGAAGATTTAACAATTTTGAAATGTTGCCACAATGTAACAATGTTGCCAAGATAGCAGAATCTAACCATGTTGAAACAATAGAGTAATGTTGCAAACCTGTAGCAAAAATTGAATCTTTCGTCATTGTGGCAATGTTACAACCATGTAGCAATTTCACAATGATATGACCATGTTCCAACAGCGTAACAGTGTTACAACAATGTAACAATGTAACGATTATGTATCAATGTTGCAATCATGTTTCAATGTTGCAATAATGTAATAGTATACCAATGTTATGAAAAATAACAATGTTGCAATGTTGCAACAGTGTAACCATATTGAAAAGTTGCGACGATCTAACAATTTTTCTATGATGTAGTAGTCTTGCAGCAACTTAATAATGTTGCCACAATGTAATAATTTTTACAGTCAAGTAACAATGTGGCAATTTTACGAAAAAATAACAATGGTGCAACAATGTAACAATGTTGCCGCTCTTTAACAACGTTTCAATGTTGCAACAATATAACAAGATAGGGAAATTACGACAATGTAACAATGTTATCATAATGTAGTAATTTTACAACAGTTTAACCAATGTCGAAATATCACATCAATATAACAATGTTACAATAATGCAGCAATATTAAAATGTTGTAACAGGATAGCAATGTTAGTATTTTTTAAGAATTTTGTAATGGCACAGCAGCGTAACAATGTAAAAATGCTGCAATGTTGTAACAGTGTTGCAAATTTATAACAAAAATTCAATAATGTTCTAACTCTGTAGAAATTCTGAAACAATATTGCTACAATATAGCAACGTTATTGGAACAATGCATCAATTTTTCAAAAATGTAGTATCGTTCCAATTATGTAGCAATGTTAAAATAATGTATTAATGTTACAACAATATACAATGTTAAAATAATGCAGCATGGTTATAACAATGTAGAAACTTTCTAAAGACAGAGCAATGTTGCAACAATGTAACAAAGTTGCAATAGTGTAGCATTGTCACAACAGTGTAACCATTTATCAGCAAGTAGGCGATGTTGCAAAACTTTAATCATGTTGCAACCCTGTATCAGCGCTGTATAAATGCGTGAACAATTTTGCTGCAATATATCAACAATGTTGAATATAAAAATATTACAATAATGCAGCAATGTCATAATAATAGAGCAATGTTACAACAATGTAACAGTATAGCAATGTTACGAAAATATAACAATGTTGTAATAATGTAACAATGTAACAATGATACCCTGTTGTCACAATTTCACAATGTCGCAACAATGTCAAAAGAATACATAGATTTTCCAACATTGTATCAACAATGGAGTAACGTGACAGCACTTTAACAAAATTTATAAATTCTGCTACAATGCTGTATTCAGTTTACAACAATGCAGTCATTTTTCAATACTGTAGCAGAACTGTATCAATGTTAAAACAATGCAGCTACAACGTTAAAAGAATGTCGTAACAATGCATCAATGTTGAAAAAATGTAGGATGAATTTAGCAATAATGCACTAATATAGGAACAATGCAACGATGTTGCCACAGTTTTTTATTATTTTTTTTTAACAATTTATGAGTAATATGGAATAATTTTCAACAACGTACAATTTAACAATGTTGTATTGATTTTGCAACAATGTTGACATGTTGAAGCAATGTAGCACCAGTGTATCAGCAGTACAACAGTGTGCCAAGAATTTTGTAACAATAAAGCAGTGTTTCCATAATACTGTAGTAATTTTGCTGCAATGATGAAAAGTTAAACTAATATAATAGAAACGTATATCTGTAGCATCATCGCACCAATGTAGCAATATTGCGTCAAAGTTCAATAATGTATCAATTTTAAGAAAATGTTGTTAATGAATGTTGTTTTGAAAAAAATTATAACAAAACATTTTCTAATTTTTAATAAAATTGATATTTTTCAGATTGCTGAACGTAACAATCATCGAACAAAATCCAAAATTTTCAACTTCCGATATCCATTTAATCGCAAGTACATTAACAGGAAGTGCAACCGGTTACACAACACTGTTCAACTTTTTAGCCGAACATTGGGACGTTGTGAAGAAGAGATTCGAGGACAAACCAAATTTATGGAGTCGAATCATCAATACGGCCATTTCTTCATTTAACACACAAGAGGGCTATGACAAAGTTTCAGAATTGTACGCGAGTAGACAAGAGGAATTTAAAAGCGTACAAACTATTATTGAAGAGGCTCTTGAAAATATTAAAAGAGAAACCCAATGGAGTGAAAAGAACTTCCCAGTCATCAATGCTTGGCTTGACAAAAAATTGACGAAAGAAGATTTATTGCAGTCCTCCCAGAAAAGTACAAATAGTTCGATACCTACATCTCAAATGATGGGATGAAAATTTTAATTACTTCAGATAGTTATCTTATTTACAGATTAAAGAGATGCTACACCCAGACTTTTACTATCTCATCATTATTTATGTGAGGCTATTCATTTTTTTCTTATTAAATTAATTTTTTCATTATTTATAAAATATTTTAAACAAATTAGGTATTGTACCCAAATTTCATCAAAAAATCTCTGGTTCTGTAGAAAATATACCAATTCCAAAGTCCGAAAGTATTTGTGTTGACACAAATTTCCAATTTTTTAAATAAAATATTGAAGGCACTTAAAATTCTAGGTGTACTGTTGTTTTAAAACATATCACAATAAGTTATACAATTGTGATAACAAGATAGTATATTACACAGTGATAATGAGAGGGGCACAATTGTAACTTCCCCAGCAGCATGCAATGTTGCTGCAAAGTTACAATATTGCTGCAAAGTTGCTATATTTCTCCAAATTTTCTAAGTTGCAATTATTTTGCAAAGTTGAAATGTTTTCCTATTTTTGCAACGTTGCAATGTTGCCATATTTTTGCAAAGTTTCAATATTTTCTCTAAATTTTGATATTGTAGCAAAGTTGCAATATTGAAATATTTCTGCAAAGTAGAAATATTTCTGTAAACTTGCAATAATTTTTCAAAGTTTCAAGGTAGTCATATTTCTATAATTTTGTAGTATTGCTGAAAATTTTTCATATTGCTCAAGTGGCGATATTGTGACAAAATTGCAATGTTGCAATATTTCTTTAAAGTGCAATATTTCTGTAATTTTGCAATAATTCTAGAAAGTTGCAAGTTTGAAATAATTCTTCAAAGTTGCAATTTTTTTTTTAAGTTGCGATATTGTGGAAAAGTTGCAATATTGTAATATTTATTCAACGTGAAAATATTTCTGTAAAGTTACAATAATGTTACAAAGCTACAAATAAACTGTATTTCTGCAACCTTGCATTATTTCTACAAAGTTTTCATATTGTTTCGAAGTAGCAATGTTGCAATATTTCATGAAAAGTGCAATATATCTGTAACGTTGCAAATGTTTCTACAAAATTGAAAATTTTCTATAATTCGGCAAAGTTGCAATATTTTTTAAATAGCGATATTGTGGCAAAGTTGCAATATTGCAATATTTCTTCAAAGTAGCTATATTTTTGTAAAGTTACAATAATTTTACAAAGCTACAAATTAACTGCATTTCTGCAACCTTCAAGTTTGCAAGTTTGCTATAATACAGCAAAGTTGCAATTTTTTAAGTTGAGACATTAGGGCAAAGTTGCAATATTATAATATTTCTTCAAAGTAGCAATATTTCTGTAAAGTTGCAATAATTTTACGAAGCTTCAAGGAATTATATTTTTACAGTCTTGCCGCATTGCTACAAACCTGTGATATTGCTTCGAAGTAGCAATGTTGCAATATTTCTTAAAAAGTGAAATATTTCTTGAAAAGTGCAATATTTCTGTATAATTGCAAATAATTCAACAAACTTGCAAGTTGACAATAATTTATCAAAGTTGTAACATTTTTTAAAATGGCCATATTGCGACAAAGTTGCAATACTGCAATATTTCTTCGAAGTAGCAATATTTCTGTAAAGTTACAATAGTTTGACAAAGCTGCAAATTAACTGTATTTCTGCAACCTTGCAATATTCCTACAAAGTTTTTATATTGCTTTGAAGTAGCAATGCTGCAATATTTCTGTAATATTGCAAAGATTTTAACAAACTTGCAAGTTAGTAATAATTTTACAAAGCTCCAAGGTAGTTATATTTTCACAATCTTGGATTATTGCTGCAAATCTGTGGTATTGCTGCAAAGTTGCAATATTTCTCAAAAAGTGCGATCATTCTACAAAATTTACAAGTTTGAGACAATTCTGCAAAGTTGCAATATTTTTTTAAAGATGCGATATTGGGAAAAAGTTTCAATTTTTTAAGTTACGATTTTGTGGCAAAGTTGCAAAATTTCTTCAAAGTTGTAATATTTTCGTAAAGTTGCAAGAGTTTTTCAATGTTTCAAAGTAATTATATTTCTACAATCTTTCAGTACTACTACAAAATTTTAATATTGCTTTGAAGTTGCAATGTTACAACATTTCTTGAAAAATGCAATATTTCTGTAGTATTGCAAAATTTCAAAAAACTTGCCAATTCGTAATTATTCTGCAAAGTTGTAATATACTTTTTTAATGGGGATATTGTCGAAAAGTTGCAATATTGCAATATTTTCTTCAATGTAGCAATATTTCTGTCAAGTATCAATAATTTTACAAAGCTACAAATCAACTGAATTTTTGCAACATTGCAGTATTGCTGCAAAGTTATAATGGTTTTCTAATCTTGCAATATGGCTTTCAAGTTGCTAGGTTGCAACATTTGTTCAAAGTAGTAATATTTTTGCAAAGCTGGAATAAATCTGTAACCTTGCAATATATCTGCAAAGTTGCGATGTTTCTGCAAGGTTGTAATAATTCCTCAATGCTAGAAGATATTTATATCTTTGCAACTTTACAATATTTCTTTAAAGTAGAAATATTCTTGAATTGAGATATTGTGGCAAGGTTGCAATATTGCATTATTTCTTCGAAATTGCAATATTTTAAGAAAGTGTGAATATGTATACAAAGTTGCAATATTTTTACTAAGTTGGAATAAGTATACAAAGTTGCAACCTTTCTGCAACCTTCTAATCTTTCTGGAAAACTGTCAAGTCAAATGAACCTTGCAATATTTTGCAAAAGTGAAATTTTTCTGCAAAATCGCAACTTTGCTGCAAAGTTGCATTATTTTTTTTAATTGCGCTATTGAAATGTTGAAATGTTACTGTAAAATTGCAATATTTCTGCAAGGTTGTAATAATTCTTCAATTTTTTAAGGTTTCTTAACCTCGCAATACTTCTGCAGATTTGCAATGTTGCCATATTTCTCAAAAGTTGCAAAGTAGTTAAATATCTTCAGCTGTGCAATGTTGCTGCAAAGTTGCAATATTTCTGCATGTTTATGCAAATTTGCCATATTACTTCAAGTTTGTAATATTTCTTTAATGTTGGAAGGCAACATTGAAATATTTCTGCAAAGTAGCAATATTCTTGCAAAGTGGCAATATTGCGGCAAAGTTGTAATTTTTCTGAAAAATTATGATGTTGCTTCAAAGTTCCAATATTAAAATTTTGCTGCAAATTTGCAATATTTCTAAAAGGTTGCAATAAGTCTTCAATTTTTGAAGGTTTTTATGCAACTTTGCAATAATTCTACAAAGTTGAAATATTTCTGCAAGTTTGTAATAATTCTTCAATGTTGGAAGGTATCTCCATTTATTTAGCTTTGAAATATTTCTACAATACTGTAATAATTCTTCAATTTTGTCAAGTATCTATATTTCTTAACTTCGCAATATTTCCGAAAAGTTACGATGCTCTCATATTCCTTCAAAGTTGCAAACTAGTGGATTTTCTTCAGCTTTGCAATATTGCTTTAAATTGCAATAATTCTTTACTTTTTGAAGATATCTATATTTATGCAACTTTGCAATATTTCTGCAAGTTTGTAATAATTCTTCAAAGTTTCAATTTTGAAATGTT
>NC_046660.1:27750708-27767132 GCF_010883055.1 Belonocnema kinseyi
AGTTTCAATTTTGAAATGTTGCTGCAAAGTTGCAATATTTCTGCAAGGTTGCAATAATTCTTTACTTTTTGAAGATATCTATATTTATGCAACTTTGCAATAATTATACAAACTGAAATATTTCTGCAAAGTTACAAAGTAGTTAAGTTTCTTCAGCTTTGCAATATTACTGCAAAGTTGCAATTTTTCACCAGGGTTGTAATAATTCTTCAATTTTTGAAGGTATCTGTATTTATGCAACTTTGTAATATATCTGAAACAAATTATTAATAACAACAACAAAAAAACCAAAAAAAAATAGAGTCTTATATTTTATTTTTTGTGTATATATAGCTGCTTGTAAGATAATATTTGACCGGACAGTAATACGGAGTGTACGTTTTTATAGTAATTGTATCTATAATAATTAAGTCTAATTGCATTTGTATAGTGACACTACATTATAATTATATTTTTAATTTAATGTTTACACAATGAATGAATATTTTGATTTAAAATTTCCTCTGAGATTTATTATTATACGTTTACAGCTGTCTTACAAAATTATTTTTTATTCTAGATTTTACACTTTCATATATCTAATATAATTCTTGTGAGATTTAATTTCTGTTTTAATGAGGAATGTATATTATAATAAAATAAGAAAAAATATTTTAATCAAAAGTAATTTTCCTTTTGGTTATCAATTATTGTGAGTTAAATCATATGTAAAATTTAATTGCCTGTTTGTAACTTGTACATATGCTTAAAAAAATAATAAAACCATCAATATGAACTAAAAATACTGAAAATACTGAAACAAATAAAAATAAATTTAATTTCAAGTTCATTTGCATGCAAAAATTAAGAACAAATTAAGAATAAAGTGAATATTGAAACGACTATGTAAAAAGTCCATAGGACTCGATTTCTAAGTCCTATAAAACCCTTTAAAATCACCCCTTACAGAATCCATTCAGACTAATAGTTTACGAGAAATTAATTTGTTAATTAAGGGTAGCGTGTTTTCAGAGAAGCCTGAATTTTAATAAATTTTCATTGTTGTAAAGCATTCTCTGATCAGATTTTTCTTAAAAAATTTATTAAGCGCAAGCTTAAAAGACTAAAAAAAACTTATCCCGAAATTCAAAATACAAAATTTACTGAGTGGGGGGGATTCTATTTTATTTAATTTTGCTGTGAGCAAATTAAAAGAAAAATTTACTTTATGAATGATCTAACGGATAGTTATTCTTCAAGAAAAACAACTTATTAAATTCACATAAAAATGTTTAAATTTTTAATAACAAATTGTCATAAACCATTTTTCTGTTTTAGAATGACAGTTGTCAAAAAATTAGAAAAAGTTTGTTTATGATCATTAATAAATTAAAACAGATTTTGTACAAAAATCCTTATTTTGAACAACAGATGGATACATTCAGTTATTTGTTTAAATAAAGTCTTTGAAAATATTATACAAAGTAAAAAAGTAACCAAAAATATTTCAAACTCTCAGGTCCTAGATGTTACTCCTAAATTATGAAAAAAATTATCCTAATTTAAAAAGGTTCTGCAATATAGTTAATTGAAATTGGTTCATACTTTACAAATTATTCATAATATTGTTCAATTTTTACAATTTCTAGATGCTGAATTTCACTCAATTTTTAACTTTGTTCAGCTTTTAACAGTCAAAATCTAAAAAAATTAAACAAAATTCTACGGATAAAGTTTGAATAAAATTGAAAATTATATTCTCAGTAGTTCAATTTTGAATTTTCTTTAATTCTCGATTTTCCACAATTTTTAGCAGTGGAATTTTCAACCGCTTAAAATTTAATTTGTAATTATTGTCATGCTGAACGTTGAAGAAAATTAAAAATTAAATTTTTAATTTTCTTCGATTTACAAAAAATGTAAGCTCACCTATTAGAAATTCAATTGTTGAATTTTCCATTTCAAAACATTAGAACATTTATATGTCAAACACAAAATTGTTGAAAATTCACATGCTGGAAATTGAAGAAAATTGAAAAGTCTACTGATTAAAATTCAATTTTCAACGGTCAAAAACAGCAGAGATTTGAAGAAAATTCCACTGAATTCTCAACAATTTAATTTTCAGTTTTATTCCTATTATAATTTTTAACAGTTAAAAATTTAATAAAATTTAAAATGCAGCTGTTTACAATTCAATTTTTAATTTTTATCAGTTAAAAATTCAAGAAAAGTGAAGAAAATTTAACTTTTTAAATTGGAAGCAAATTGAAAATTAATCTGTTCAAGATCAATAATTTTAAATTGAAGTAAAATTAATTTTCAACAGTTGAAAATTAAACAAAATTTTAATCTGAATTTTCAACATTTAAATTTTCGATTTTACTTATATTTCATTTTTCGATGTGTAAAAATTTAAGAATTGTGAAAATTTATCAGCTTAAAGGTTCAATTTTCAAACTTTTTACCAATCAATTATCAATTTTCAATTTTTGAAAATTCAAGAACGCTGAAGAAAATTCAAATGCTGAAAATAGAAAAAATTTAAACTATTCAAAATTGAAGAAAATTGCATTTTTAACAGTTGCAAAATGAAAACAATTGAGTTTTCAATTTTCTCGATTGTTCACTAGTCAGAAACTGTACAAAATCGAAAATTAAACTCTCAATACTTGA
Source organism: Belonocnema kinseyi (assembly GCF_010883055.1). Lineage (NCBI taxonomy): Eukaryota > Metazoa > Arthropoda > Insecta > Hymenoptera > Cynipidae > Belonocnema > Belonocnema kinseyi. Next base: position 27,753,364 of record NC_046660.1, read on the forward strand.
ATATCTAATTTTTTCATATTAACAATTTTCAACTGTCTAAAATTTAAGAAAATTGAAAATTCAATGCCTGAAAATTCAAAGAATTTAAAATTAATCTGTTTAAAATTCAATCTTCAATAGCTTACACTTCAAGAAAAATTAAGAGAATGAAACTTCAGTAAATAGAAACAAATATAAAATTCAATTGCTAAACATTAAACTATTTAAAATAGAAGAAAATTTAATTTTCAACGGTTGAACTTCTAATAGTTAAAAATAAAAAAACGGTAAATTGAATTTCAAACAGTTGAATTTTCAACAAGTGAATTTTCAATTTTCTTCAGTTTTCAAAAGTTTCATTTACAAGTCTTGAAAATTTAAGAAAATTGTAAAATGAAGAAAATTGAAAATTCTACAGCCGAAATTAGAGAAAATGGAAAATTGAATTTTCAACAGTTACATTTCAAACAACTGAATTTTCAAATTTTACCAATTTTCAATAGCTCAATTTATAACACTTGAAAATTTATGGATATTGTTATTTGAAAAAAATTGAGCATTCAACTTTTGTTAATTGAAGAAATAGGAAAATTCAACAAATCTGAACTGTAGAAATGTGAATAAAATTGAATTTTTAATTTTCTTTAATATTGATCGGTTTGAAATGGAACAAAATTAAAAATTAAATTCTCAGCAGTTGTATATTCAATTTTTTCCAATTTCCATCTGTTGAAATTTTTTTTTCATTGAAAATTCAACGGCTGAATGTTTAAGAAATTTTAATATAAACTGTTTAAAATTCAATTTTCAGCAGTTCAGTTTTCAATAGTTCAATTTATAACTCTTGAAAATTTAAGAAAATTGTGAATAGAAGAAAATTGAAAATTCAACTTCTGTTAATTGAATGAATAGGAAATTTCAATTTTTGAAACATGAATAAAATTGAATTTTTTAATTTTTCATTATTCTGAAAGTAAGCAAAATTGAATTCCCAACAGTTGCATATTACTTTTTTTTAAATTTTAAATTCAACGGCTGAATTTTCAAAGGAATTTTAAATTAAATTGTTTAAAATTCGATTTTGAGTTGTTGGAGATTCATGAAAAATGAAGAAAATGAAACTGCCGAGAACGGAAAAAAATTGATAATTCAACTTTATAAACATAAACTATTTAAAATTGAATAAAATTGAATTTTCAACAGTTAAATTTTCATCAGTAGAATTTTCCATTTTCTTTCTTTTTCAAAAGTTCAATTCACAACTCTTGAATATTTAGGAAAATTGTAAATTGAAGAAAATGGAAAAAAGAAATGCGGAAAACTAAAAAAAAATGAAAAATTCAACTGCTGAAAATGGAAGAAAATGGAGAATTCGACTGATCTCCACTGTTGAAAAATTAATAATATTGAATTTTCAATTTTATTGAATATTCATCGGTCAGAAATTGAACAAAATCGAAAATTGAATACTTAAAAGTTAAATGTTGCATTATTTTCATATTTGAATGGAAAATTTCAGTTTTAACAGTCAAATTTTGAACAGTAGAATTTTCAAATTTCAACCATTTTTAGCATAGTTCAATTTTCAACTTACAACTCTTGAAAATTAAAAAAAAAGTTTTAATTCAATTACTAAAAATAGAAGAGAATGGAAAATTCAACTGATAATTTTATACGAGAAGTTAATAAATAAACATTTCAACCCACAAAAAAAAATTAGAAAGCTTAAAAAGAAAGTGGATTTATTCGAAAGCGGTTTACCATCGGCAAATAATATTTTGAAAAATAAATACTCATCCATTGGACTCTCATTAAAGAATTTTCGCGATTAAAAAAATCCCCTGTTAGTCAAATTATGGACACTTGAGTACGAAAATATGTAAAATTATAAAATAAAAAACGTTTTTGAAATATTTTTGGATTTTTTTGTTAGTCGATAAGATAGAAATTTATTTTACTGACATACCGACCGAGTTACCTTATATCGACCGCGTCTTTGAAACACGAGTTGTGACTTTCCGCTTGTGACGTGGAAATCAAAGCGACACAATATGTCAATATGAAGTGATATAACGCCGATTTTATTAATTTTCAGTGAAATTTTACAGTTTGTGGAAGTAAAAATTACATTAAAAAGGTGTTAAATGTATCCAAAAGTATTAAGTGTCTCGTGAAGTGTTTAAAGAAGAGTTTATCAATATTTACGTATTATTAAAACAAGAAAAATGACTTCTGTTGATTGGGATGAAGTAAAAAGACTCGCTGCTGACTTTCAAAAAGCTCAGCTTAGTTTTTCTTTACAAAAGTAAGTACAATTTAATACAGACTTACAATTATTTCCTTGTTTCTTAAAAAAAAAAATATTACATAACCTATAAAGACATATTTCATGACCTACAAAATTGAACCATCAATATGAAAAATTAACATTGCTATTCATTATTTATGAATAATATTGATCTAAACAATTTAAATATGTTTCTAAGCGCCCTAATAATGTTTATAACCTCAAACATAACCTCAAACATAACCTCAAACTTAATAATGTTTTTAAACAATCAAACAAACGAGTACTGCTGACAGTTGTCTTGAATTATAAAAGAGAAATCGAATTATTGTATAACGATATTTTCAACTTTTTGAAATATATTTAGTAGTTTAATATTTAATAGTTCAATTTTCAACAACAAAAAAATGAAAAATATAGTAATTGACATTAAAAATAAAAAAGATTTGACAATTCGACTGTTTTCTAAAAAATTCATCCTTATGGCTGTAATATTTAATTTTTGTAGAAAATTATTCTTTTTTAATTGAAATTGCATCTTTTTGTTAGAATATGAACTTTTTGGTTGAAAGTTCATCTCCTCCGTAAAAAACCGAACTATTTTGATCAAAAGTTCGAATTTCTTTATGTTGAAAATCAATTTGTTTTACTGAAAATGTCATTATTCAAATTTTTTCGTAATAATTAATCTGCTTGGTTGAATTTTTAACTACTATGTTAAAAATTAATTTTTTTGGGTAAAGATTGATCATTTTTAGTGAAAATTTATCTCCTTGGTTGAAAATTCATTTTTCTTTAATTAATTTATTAAACTGAAAATTTAACTTTTTCATTTATGGTTGAAAATTAAACAATTTTGTTTCAAATTCGTCCTCATTGGTCGCATTAACTGTTTCTGATTTCAAATTTAAATCTTGTTTGGTTTAAATATTAACTTTCACATTTTTTGTGGAGAATTTGTATTTTTGTGGATAATTTGTATATTTTTTAAATTAAATACTGGGTTAAAATTTGAACTGCTGAATTAAAATTAATTTTTTTTTTTAATTAATATTTTTTGTTAAAAATCCGTCTTTTCTGGTATATAATTAATCTATTTAGTGGAAAATTCAACTATTTAATTCAGATTTGATTCATTTTGTTTGAAGATTCATATTTTCAGTTAAAAAATTGATCCATTTGGTTGAAAAATTAACTATTTTGTTGAACATTTTTTTTCTGTTAAAAATTAACATTTTTTGGCAGAAAAATTAAAATTAAACCATTTACTTGAAAGATTTTTTGTTAAAAATTTATATTTTCTGATATCAACTTAATCTTTTTATTTGAAGGTTTAAATATCTGGATCAGAATATATTTTATTTGGTTGAAAATTTAACTGTTTTGTTGATATTTTTTGTTTAATTAATTCTTTATTTGGCAATTTAATTACTCTATTTCTAGTTGAAAATTAATTTATTTTGGTTGAAAATTAACCTTTTTGGTTAAAAATTCATTTTTTTGTTGTTGGAAATTTAACGATTTAATTGAAAATTCGTTTTTCAAATTGGTTGAAATAATTTTTTCGACTGAAAATTTGGTTGAAAATTCAACTATTATGAGAGAAAATTCAACTAATTGATTGAAAATAAAATTTTTATTGAACATTAATTTTTTGATGAAAATTCATCGTTTTAATAAAAAATTCATGTTTTCAACTAAATATTTATCTTTTTTAGTTGAAAATTAAATTACTTTTATGAATATTCATATTTTTATGTTAAAAATTTGTCTTTTATGGTATAAAATTAATCTTCTTGGTTGAAAATTAAACTTCTTGTTTAAAAATTCATTTGTTCATTATTGAAAATGTAACCGTTTAGTTAAAAAATTCGTTTTTCTAATTGATTAGAATAAGTTCTTTGACTGAAAATTTAACTGTCAGGTTAGTTATTTTGTTTAAAATTTAAGAATTTTGTTAGAAAGTCATTGTGTTTGTATGAAAACTAAACTGGTTTGTCAAAAATTTGTTGTTTTTTATTAATATTAATCTTTTTAAAAAAAACTACGATATAAAATTAATGGTTGAATTTTTTTTAAGATTCATATTTTTCAGTAAATCTAAAAAATCTTTTTTGGTCGTTGAAAATTGATCAATCTAGTTGGAAATACGTTTCTCTAATTGTTTAAAATAATTTATATACTGAAAATTTAACTATTTATTTATCTTTTTTGGTTGAAAATTTGTCTATTTTGATGCAAATTTAATTATTTTGTTGAAGATTCCAGAATTTTGTTAAAAAGTCATCCTTTTTGGATGAAAATTAAACTGTTTTGTTGAAAATTCGTTGTTTTTGTTGGTGTTGGAAATTCAACTGTTTCTAAAAGTTTAACTCTTATATTTCTAGTTAAAAATTCATCTTTTTTGGCAGAAAACTAAACTTTTTGGTTAAAAATTTATTTTTTTGTTTCGGGAATTTAACAGTTTAGTTGGAAATTCGTTTTTCTATTTGTTTGAAAGAATTTATTTGTCTGAAAATTTAACTATTTTATTTAGCCTTGCAAATGTATCTTTTTTTATTGAAAATTCATTTTTTTCAGTTAAAAATTGATTCATTCAGTTGAAAAATGAACTATTTAGTTGATTTTTTTTAATTTAACTAATTCATTTCTAGTGGAAAATTCATATTTTTTGGTAGAAAATTAAATTTAAGAATTTAGTCGGAAATTCGTTTTTCTAATTGTTTCAACAAATTTCTTTGACTGATATTTTTTTTATTTCAATACAAATTTAATGGATTTGTTGACAACCTAATTTTTGTTAAAAAGTTATCCTTTTTGGTTGAAAATTCAACTGTTTTTATTAAAATTCTTCTTTTTTTTGGAAAATTAACTATTCCGGGAGAAAATTAAGCCACTTGTGAATATTCGTCATTTTAGTTAAAAATCCGTTTTGTTAACTAAATATTAATCTTTTTCAGTTGAAAATTCATATTTTTTTGTTAAAAATTTTATCTTTTATGCTATAAAATTAATCTTTTTGATTGAAAATTCAACTATCTATCTAAAAATTGTTGTTTTTTTTTTTTGTTGAAGGCTCATATTCTTAGTAAAAAATAATATAATTTGGTTGAAAAATTAACTATTTTATTGAAAATTAATTATTTAACCGAAAATTCAACTACTGTATTACTAGTTAAAAATTCATCTTTTTCGTATAAAATAAAACTTCTTGGTTAAATATTCATTTATTTTTGTTGAAACTAACCATTTGGTGGAAAAATCGTTTTTCTTTTAATTTTTATTATTTTTTATATAATTAATCTATTTCTAGTTGAAAATTCACCTTTTTGGCAGAAAATTAAAGTTCTTCGTTAAAAATTCATTTTTTCTTTTTGGTAATTTAACATTTTAGTTGAAAATTTATTTTTCTGATTATTTGAAAGAATTTCTTTGCCTAATATTTTTTTATTTGTATACAAATTTAATTGTTTTGTTTAAAATTTAAAAAATTTTGTTAAAAAGTTATCCTTTTTGAATGAAAATTAAACTGTTTTGTTAAAAATTCGTATTTATTTTCTTGAAAATTCAACTATTTTGGGAGAAAATTTAACCACGTGGTTGAAAATTAAATTTTTCGTTGAGCATTAATTTTTTGTATGAATATTCATCATTTTAGTTAAAAATTCATTTTTTTAACTAAATATTTTTCTTTTTCAGTTGAAAATTCCTTTTTTTTGGGAGTAAAAATTCGTCTTTTATGGCATAAAATTAATCTTCTTGGTTAAGAAATTCAACCATCTAGTTAAAAATTGATTTTTAGGTTGAAGAATCATCTTTTTAGTTAAAAAATAATTTCATTTGGTTGAAAAATTAATTATTTTGTTGAAAATTCTTTTTCTCGGTTGAAAATTAATTCCTTAAGCGAAAATTCAACCACTGTATTTCTAGTGTAGAAAATTCACCTTTTTTAGTAGAAAATTAAACCACTTTAATGAAAATTAAATTTTTCGTTAAACATTCATTTTTTGGATGAATATTCATCATTTTAGTTGAAAATTTCTTTTTTTAACTAAATATTTGTCTTTTTTAGTTGAAAACTAAATTATTATTATGATGAGTAGTCACCTTTTTTATCAAAAATTCGTCTTTTATGGTTTAAAATTAATCTTCTTGGTAAGAAATTCAACTATCTGGTTCAAATTCGATTATTTTGTTGAAAGATTCAGATTTTCAGATGAAAATTAATACATTTGGTTAAAAAATAATTATTTTGTTAAAAATTCTTTTTGTTTTCGTTTAAAATTTTTTATTTTTTAACTGAAAATTTAACTAATGGATTTCTAGTTGAAAAATGGCCTTTTTTGGTAGAAAATTAAACTTCTTGGTTAAATATTAATTTGTTGTTGTTGAAACTAACCATTTAGTTATAAAATCGTTTTTCTAATTGCTTAAAATAATTTCCTTCACTGAAAATTTAACTATTTTCTTAGGCTTGCAAGTGTATCTTTTTTGGTTGAAAATTCTTATTTTTTTTTAATTAAAAATTGATTCATTCGGTTGAAAAATGAACCATTTGGTTGACTTTTTTTTATTTAACTAATCCATTTCTAGTAGAAAATTCCTTTTTTTTAATTTTTATTCAGTTGAATATTTAAATATTTTGTTTAGGCTTAAAAATGTATCTTTTTTGGTTAAAAATCCATTTTTTCAGTTAAAGATTGATTCATTAGGTTGAAAAATGAACTATTTGGTTGAGTTTTTTTCCTTTAACTAATCCATTTCTAGTGGAAAATTCATATTTTTGGTAGAAAATTAAACTTCTTAGTTAAATATTTTTTCTTTTTGACAATGAAAAAATGACAGATATTTTTTTATTTCTATAAAAATTTAATTTTTTTGTTGACAAAATTCGTCTTTTTGTTGGAAATTCAACTATTTTGGGATAAAATTCAAGCACGTGGTTGAAAATTAAATTTTTCGTTGAGCATCAATTTTTTGGGTTGATGATTCATGTTTTTTAGCTAAAAATTCATCATTTTCGGTATAAAATTAATGTTGTTGGTTGAAAATTCAACAATCTGGTTAAAAATTTATTTCTTTGGTTGAAGATTCATCTTTTTAGTTAAAAATAATTTCATTTGGTTGAAAAATGAACTATTTTGCAAAAAATTCTTATTTTATTGGTTGAATAATAATTCTTTAACCGAAAATTTAACTACTGTATTTCTAGTTTAAAATTCACCTTTTTTAGTAGAAAATTAAACCACTTGATTGAAAATTAAATTTTTCATTGAACATTAATTTTTTGGATGAAGATTCATCATTTTGGTGAAAAATTCATTTTTTTAAATAAATAATTAGCTTTTTTAGTTATGGTTAAAATTTGATTATTTGGTTACAAGATTCATATTTTTAGTTAAAAATTAATTCATTTAGATAAAAAATAAACAGTTTTGGTAAAAAGTTTTTTTGTTTTTGTTTAAAAATTGTTTCTTTAACTGAAAATTTAACTAATGGATTTCTAGTTGAAAATTCATCTTTTTTGTAAAAAATTAAACTTCTTGATTAAAAATGGATTTTTTTCTTCTTGACAATTTAACCATTTAGTTGAAAAATTGTTTTTCTAATTTCTTAAAATAATTTTTTTGACTGAAAATTTTAATATTTTACTTAGGCTTGAAAATGTGTTTTTTTTTTATTTGAAAATTCATCTTCTTCGTCAAAAATTCATATTTTCTGATAGAAAACTAATCTCAATTAATAAAACCCAAATTATTTCTGTTTTGGTAGCAATTTGAACTCCTTGCAATTAAACTGCTTTGTTAAAAATTCGTTTTTTTTTCTTGAAAATTAAACTATTTTGGGAAAAAAATCAACAACGTGGTTCAAAAATAAATTTTTCGTTGCGCATTAATTTTTCGGATGAATATTCATCGTTTTAGTTAAAAATGAATTTTTTTAAACCAAATATTTATATTTTTTAGTTAAAAGTTCATATTTTTTTGGTAAAAATTCGTCTTTTATGGTTTAAAATTATTCTTCTTAGTTGAAAATTCAACTATCTAGTTAAAAATGACTCTTTTTGGCTGAAGATTCATCTTTGCAGTTAAAAATAATTTTATTTGGTTGAATAATTAATTGTTTTGTTGAAAATTGTTTTTTTTCAGTTGAAAATTAATTCTTTAACCGAAAATTTAAGTACTTTATTTCTAGTTGAAAATTCACCTTTTTTGGCAAAAAATTAAACTTCTTGGTTGAAAATTGATTTTTTCTTTTCGGCAATTTAACAATTTGGTTGGAAATTTTTCCATTTTGTGAGAAACTTCAACCACTTGATTGAAAATTAAATTTTTCGTTGAACATTCATTTTTTAGATGAAGATTCGTCATTTTAGTTAAAAATTAATTTTTTTTACGAAATATTTATCTTTTTTAGTTGAAAATTAAATTATTTTGATGAGTATTCACCTTTTTTTTGGTAAAAATTCGTCGTTTATGATTTAAAATTAATATTCTTGGTTGAAAATTCAAATATCTGTTTCAAATTCGATTATTTTTTTGGAAGATTCATATTTTCAGTTAAAAATTAATTCATTTGGTTAAAAAATGATCTATTTTGTTAAAAATTCTTTCTTTAACTGAAAATTTAACTAATGGATTTCTATTTAAATATTCATCTTTTTGGAATTTTAACCATTTAGTTGAAAATTCATTTTTCTAATTGTTTGAAAGAATTTCTTTGACCTCAAATTTAATTATTTTATTTAAGTTTGAAACTGAAACTTTTTTGGTTGAAAAATTTTTCTATTTCGTAGAAATTCGTCTTTTATGGTATAAAATTAATCTTGTTCGTTGAAAATTTAACTATCTAGTTAAAATTGATTTTTTGGTTGAAAAATTAAATATCTTGTTGAAAATTATTTTACTTTCGGTCAAAAATTAATTTTTTAACTATAAATTAAACCACTCTATTTCTAGTTGAAAAATTGTTTGTCTAATTGCTTAAAATAATTTCTTTGACTGAAAATTTAACTTTGAAAATGTATCGTTTTTTATTTAAAAAATTAATCTTTTTCGTTAAAAATGTATCTATTCTGATAGAAAATTAATCTGAGTAAAATCAAAATTATTTTCAGACTCTCTGAACGCAATTGCATCGAGATAATTACAAAGCTTACAGAAGCAAAGCTTCTGAACGTAATTTTCACAAATGACGGAAAAGAATACGTAACACCTCAGCACCTCGGAAATGAAATAAAAGATGAATTATACGTGCATGGAGGGCGAATTAATTTAGTCGAATTAGCAACAATTTTGAACGTGGATTTGTCACAAATTTCAAAATCAGTCAACGATATCGAGAAGCACGATAAAACATTGAAACTCGTCCTCGGGCAGCTGATCGATCGCAATTATTTGATAAGAATCGCAGGGGAAATTAATGATAAACTGAGTCAACATGGTCACATCAATATATCCGATTTGACTCTCCAATATGATTTACCGGCCGAATTTTTGCAATCTTTGATCGAAAAAGAGCTGGGAAAAATTGTATTTGGCAAACAAGATCCACAAGATCCAAGAATTTTTTACACTGAAGGATTTGTGGCGAGAAACAAGGCGAAAGTTCGAGGAGCCTTATCAGCTATCACAAAACCGACACCTCTTTCAGCGATTTTGGGCCAATGTGGAGTTCCAGATAGAATTTTCTTTTGTAAGATCCTTTTTTCTTTATTTTTTACTACATTTTTTTCCTATATCCCTCAAATTTTCTTTAAATATTTCATCATTTTCAAACTATATTTCAGTTAAACATTATTTTAGAAAAGCCTTCGGTTTATTTTCGAAGCAACATTTACAGTTTTTCTGTCCAATATTTTTAAATTATTTAAAGGAACCTTTTAATTTTTATTTTATGTATTATTCTTTAGTCAAAAAATGGTAAAAATACCCCTTTTTCCTACTGTTTTGTAATTAAATTTAAAATATTTTGGTTAAAATATCAACTATTACATTTTATATTGAGAAATATTTTTTTAGTTTATAATTCAACTGCTTTTATTTATTTATTTTTTTGTTTTTGAGGGTTCATTATTTTCATTGAGAATTTACATCTTTGGATAAAATTTTTACTATTTTATTAGAAATTCATTTTTTTTCTAGCTTGCAAATTCATTTTTTTTTTAACTGAAAATTGAACCATTTCACTTTTGACTGGCAATTTTTTTTGTATTGACAATTCAGCTGTTTGGTTAAAAATTTATGTATTTTTTTATAATTTATAAAAAATTTCAACCAAATAGTTTATTTGTACGAACTTTTATTTAAAAAAATTAAATCTTCAAAATTATAAAATGGAATAGTTATATTTTCAGTTTTGAAAAAATATTCAAAAGAAGAAAAAAAAACGAATTTTTGATTTTTTAAACAAAACTATGCATTTTCAACCAAGAAGATTAATATTTAACAACAAAAAAAGAATTTCTACAAAATAGTTCAAATTTCAACCAAAAAATGAAGTTTCAACTACATAAATAAATTTTTAACTACAATAATGAACCAATCAACTAAGAGGATTCATTTTCTACGAATGAATTTTCATCGAAATAATTAAATTTTCAACTAAAAAAAAAAATCAATTTTCAAGCATAAATGAAATAATTAGATTTTTGGTAAAAAAAATTATTTTTAACCAAAAAGAAAACGCATTTTGAAGTACATTATTGAAATTTTAATCATTTACATATGTTTTATTTCAAGAAAAGATGAATTTTTAGCCAAGAAGAATAATTATCTACCAAAAAAAAAAAACGAATTTTCGGTTAAAGAATTGAATTTTCGAAAAACAAAAATAATTAAACTGTCAAGCGTGAATAAAGTAATTAAATTTTTAGTCAAAAAAATTATTTTAAATCATTAGAAAAGCGAATTTTCAACTAACAAAATTATTTTCAACAAAAAAATGAATTTTTAACCAAGAAGTATAATTTTCTACAAAAAAATTGAATTTTCCACTAGAAATGCATGAGTTAAATAAAAAAATTGTAAAAATTTCAGCCAAATAGATAATTTTTCAACCGAAAGAATCAATTTTTAACTGAAAAAATGTATTTTCAACCAAAAAATATACATTTTCAAGCTTAAGTAAAATAATTAAATTTTCAGTTAAGGAAATTATTTTAAGTAATTAAAAAAAAAGATTTTTCAACAAAATAGTTAATTTTTCAACTAAATAAAATTATTTTTAACTGCAAAAATGAATCTTCAGCAAGAAAGAGTCATTTTTTAACTAGATAGTTGAATTTTCAACCAAGAAGAATAATTTTAAACCATAAAAGACGAATTCTTAGCAAAAAAGATAAATTTTCAACTAAAAAAGATAGATATTTATTTTAAAAAATTAATTTATAACTACAATCATGAATATTCATCCCAAAAATTAATTTTTAATTAAGCCACGTGGTTAAATTTTCTCCCAAAATAGTTGAATTTTCAAGAACAAAAAATACGAATTTTTAACAAAACAGTTTAATTTTCATCCAAAAAGGATGAGTTTTTAACAAAATTCTTTAATTTTTAACAAAAACATTAAATTTGTATCAAAATAAAAAAAAAATCAGTTGAAGAAATTCTTTCAAACAATTTGAAAAACAAATTTCCAACTAAATTGTTAAATTGCCAAAAAGAAAAAAATGCATTTTTACCCAGAAATTTAATTTTCTAACAAAAAAGATGAATTTTTCTACTAGAAATGGATGAGTTAAATTTTTTAAAAAATCTTAATCAAATAGTTCCTTTTTCAATCAAATAAATCAATTTTTAACTGAAAAAAATGAATTTTCAACCAAAAGATACTTTTGCAAGCCTAAATAAAATAGTTAAATTTCCAGTCAATGAAAATATTTTAGACAATTAGAAAAGCGAATTTTTAACTAAATGGTTAAATTTTCAACTAAAAAAGATCTTTTTTTAAATATAAATTAAATAGTTAGATTTTCGGTAAAAAGATTGTTTTCAACCAAAAATAAAACGAATTTTGAAGAAAATGATTGAAATCTAAAATATATATATTTTTTTCTTTCTTGAAAAGATGAATTTTTAGCCAGGAATAATAATTTTCTGCTATAAAAACAACGAATTTTCCACTAGAAATGGATTATTTAAATGAAAGAAAAAGAATTTTTAACTAAATAGTCCATTTTTCAACCGAATGAATCAATTTTGAACTGAAAAAAATTAAGTTTCAACCAAAAAAAGATACATTTTTTAACCTAATGAAAATTTAAACTTTCTGAAAAAAATAAGTTTTGAACCAAAAGGTTAAATTTTTCACAAAAAGAAAGAAAAGAAATCACTAGAAATAGAGAATTTCATAATTTAGTCAAAGAATTAATCTTGAACCAAAAAAAAAAAGTTTAAATTAAACAGTTAATTTTTAACTGAAAAAATAAATCTTTAACAAAAGCAATAAATTTTGAACCAGATAGATGAATTTCCATTTAAGATTCATGTTTTTATACAAGAAATGACGAATTTTGAACTAAAAAAATATGAATTTTCATAAAAATAATTGAAATCTCAACAACAAAAATGTACATTTTCAAACCTAAATATAATAGTAAAATTTTCAGCGAAAGAAATTATTTTAAACAATTAGAAAAATAAATTTTGAAGTAAATGGTTACATTTTCAACCAAAAAGTTAAATAAAGTAGTTTAATTTCCAAATAAATCATTCATTTTCAACCAGAAAAATAATAATTTTCAATCAAATTAATTAATTGTTAACTAAAAAGATGAATCTTCAACCAAAAAAATCAATTTTTAACCAGGTAGTTGAATCTTCAACTGAGATGATTAATATTATACCAAAAAAAAATCGAATTTTAATAAAAAATAATTGAATTTTCAACCCAAAAATATGAAATTTCAAGCCTAAATTAAGTAGTTACATTTTTAAAGAAATTATTTCAAAACTTTAGAAAAACGATTTTTTAACTAAATTCTTGAATTTCCAAAAAAATAATTTAATTTGTATAAAAATAATAAAATTTTCAACCAAACAAGATAAATTTTCAAGCCTAAATAAAATAGTTACATTTTTAGTCAAAAAAAATAATTAAAACAATTAGAAAACAAATTTTCAAATAAATTTGTCAATTTCCAAGCAAATGGTTAAATTTTTAACAAAAAAAAATGAATTTTTACCCAAGAAGTTAAATTTTGTACCAAAAAAGATTAATTTTTAACTAGAAGTAAAATAATTCTATAACTAAAAAAAATTTAACTATTTTATTTAGACTTGAAAATGTATCTTTTTTTTGGGGTTAAAAAGCTGATTATATCGGTACAAATTTATTTTGATGAAAATTCTAGAATTTTGTTAAAAATCCTTTTTTTTTTGACGAATTTTTATAAAAACAGTTTAATTTTCATCCAAAAAGGAAGATTTTTCAACAAATTTCTTGAATTTTTAACAAAATAATTAAATTTATTTCGAAATAATCAGTTTTTTAACAAACA
>NC_046660.1:27767232-27773338 GCF_010883055.1 Belonocnema kinseyi
CAGTTAAATTTTCAGTTATAGAATTAATTTTCAAGAAAATAGTTCATTTTTCAACTAAATTAATTATTTTTTAACTGAAAAGATTGATAGTTGAACTGGTTAAATTTTAAACTAAGAGATTAAATTTATACAAAAATAGAGGAATTTCTAACGAAAAAGATGAATTTTTATAAAAATAATTGAATTTTCAACTAGAAGAAGATAAATATTGATCAAAATAGTTGAATTTTAAACCGAAAGACGAATTTTGAGTAAAACAGTTACATTTTCATCCAAAAAGGAAGATTTTTAAACAAATTTCTTGAATTTTCAACAAAATAATTTAATTTGTATCGAAATAATCAGTTTTTTAAACAAACAAAAACATATATTTATATAAATTTTAAATCCTAAATAAAATCGTTAAATTATCAGCTGAAGAAATTATTTTAAACAATTAAAAAGTTCATTTTCACCCGAAAAGTTAAATTTTGTACTAAAAAAGATGAATTTTCAACTAGAAGTTGTGCAGTTAAATTTTCAGTTATAGAATTAATTTTCAACCGAAAGTAAAATAATTTTCAAGAAAATAGTTGATTTTTCAACTAAGAGATTAAATTTATACAAAAATAGAGGAATTTCTAACGAAAAAGATGAATTTTTATAAAAATAATTGAATTTTCAACTAGAAGAAGATAAATATTGATCAAAATAGTTGAATTTTAAACCGAAAGACGAATTTTTAGAAAGACAGTTAAATTTTAATCAAAAAAGAAAGATTTTTTAACAAATTTCTTGAATTTTCAACAAAATAATTTAATTTGTATCGAAATGATCAGTTTTTTAAACAAACAAAAACATATATTTAAATAAATTTTAAATCCTAAATAAAATCGTTAAATTATCAGCTGAAGAAATTATTTTAAACAATTAAAAATTTCATTTTCAGCCTAAAAGTTAAATTCTAGAAGTTCTGCAGTTAAATTTTCAGTTATAGAATTAATTTTCAAGAAAATAGTTCATTTTTCAACTAAATTAATTATTTTTTAACTGAAAAGATTGATAGTTGAACTGGTTACATTTTAAACTAAGAGATTAAATTTATACAAAAATAGAGGAATTTCTAACGAAAAAGATGAATTTTTATAAAAATAATTGAATCTTCAACTAGAAGAAGAAAAATATTGATCAAAATAGTTGAATTTTAAACCGAAAGACGAATTTTGAGTAAAACAGTTACATTTTTATCCAAAAAGGAAGATTTTTAAACAAATTTCTTGAATTTTCAACAAAATAATTTAATTTGTATCGAAATAATCAGTTTTTTAAACAAACAAAAACATATATTTATATAAATTTTAAATCCTAAATAAAATCGTTAAATTATCAGCTGAAGAAATTATTTTAAACAATTAAAAAGTTCATTTTCACCCGAAAAGTTAAATTTTGTACTAAAAAAGATGAATTTTCAACTAGAAGTAGTGTAGTTAAATTTTTAGTTATAAAATTAATTTTCAAGGAAATAGTTAATTTTTCAACCAAATAAATTAATTTTCGACTGAAAAGATATATAGTTGAAACTTAAACTAAGAAGATTAATTTTATACAAAAATAGAAGAATTTTTAACGAAAAAGATTAATTTCCTTTAAAAGAATTGAATTTTCAACAACAAAAATACTTTTTCAAGCTTGAATAAAATATTTAGATTTTTAGTCAAAGAAATTATTTCAAGTAGTTAGAAAAATGAATTTTCAACTAAATGATTAAATTTTAAATAACAGAAAAAAGAAGTTTTAACCAAGAAGATTAATTGTATGCCATAAAGGATGAATGTTCAAATATAAATAGTGTAGTTAGATTTTAAGTTAATTAATTAATTTGCAACCGCAAAAAAAATTCTCAAGAAAATAGTTAAATTTTCAATCGAATAAATTACTCTAACTAAAAATACAAAAACTTAATCCAGAAATGCCAAATTATCAGAAAAAGCTGAATATTCATCAAGATAATTGAATATCAACTAAAAAAGATAAATATTCAATGAAACAAACGAAATTTCAAGTTAAATTCTGAATCTTCGTCTGAAAAATTAATCTTCAAGGTTGAACTTCCAACCAAAAAAGACGAATTTTCAACAAAATCGTTCACATTTTATCCAAAAAGGATACATTTTGAATAAAATTGTAAAATTTTTAACAAAATAATTAAATTTGCATTCAAATAATAAAGCGTTTAAGCCAAAAAAGATTGCCAAATGTTTCAACCAAAAAGAATGAACTTTCAAACGAAAGTAGTTCGATTTTCTTAATAGATTCTTTTAATATTCAATTCGCATTTATGTGATAAATTGAGAAAAAAAGGGGAAAGACTCTGAATTTAATTTTTAATACTTTTAAAATATTCGGTTGAAAAACTCGAAATTTTTTTTATAAAATAAATCTAATTTTCCATCTTACACTTTTTCATTCAACTTTTGGTCGCACTTTTTTTAAATTAACATAATTTTTATGCATTTTCATTCTCTAGTTGTAATTATATATTTTTTAAATAATAGTTTATTTTTTATTTTTTAGCAATTCTTGAGTGTCTGCAAGAAATGATGCAAGTGCCAGGAATTGTTACTGGAAAACAGGGTGGCAATAGCATTTACGTACCATCCATTTATTCCAAGAGTCAAAGTGAATGGGTTGATAATTTCTACAAGCAAAATGGATATCTAGGTATGTAAATATAATTCAGGGCTTGGATCTCGCGACTTTTTCCATTTTTTTTCGGCTCTTTTGAACATTTTTTTATTTTTTACGGAAAATTCGACTAATTGACTTTTTTTCCGTCCTAAAATTGAAAAAAGTGTTTATTTTTTGAATTCGTATTTAAAGATTAAATTTGTTAAAATCGCAAGCCCTTAACAATTAAACATTGTCAAGTCAAAATATTTAAAATCGATTAAGTTTAAATTAAATTACAGTAATCACATTCTTTTATCTGTTATCCTCTTTTTTTAAAGATTTTTTTCCCGTTATCAAGAATTTCCCCCTTTTTGTTGTATTTTAAATTAAATTCGATCTAATTTATATAACATAATAATAAAATTGATTTTTTTCTTGGTTAAAGATTCGTCATTTTAGTTCAAAATGTATTTTTTGTTTTAAATTAATTTCTTAAAATAAAGATGTAACAATTCCATTTTTAATTGAACTTTGATCTTTTTTTAGTCAATTTTCAAATATTTGGTACAAAATTATAATTTTTAATAATATATTAATGATATATAATAATATATTGGTTTAAAAAATTCTAAAATTTGTAACCATTTAAATTAATTTTTTAACTGCATGGTAAATCTTTAAAAAAAAAATAAATATCTGATCACAGAAATCAACTTTTGCCTAAACTGGTAATTCGTCAGTCAAAAAAAAAACTCAGTTTGAACAAACTAGTTCAATTTTTAATCAAAGTGATGAATTTTTAATTAAAATTATGAATTTTTAACTAAATAGTTCAATTTTAAAAAAAATTATATTTTAAGAAAATTTTCTTTACAAAAATGCATTTTAACTAAATAGTTGAAATGTTTGAATAAAAAATATAACATTTTAATTAAAAATAGGATAATTTAATTTTCAGTGAATAAATTAATTTCCAACAAAGTGCAATGTGAAAAAAAAATTAAGTAAATAGTTAAATTTTCTACAAAATGCATGCATTTTTAATCAAATAATTAAATTTTTGATTAAAAAATATGAATTATTAATTTAAAATGAAAAAGATAAATTTTCCTTTTAAAACTTTTAATCTGTTTTATTGAAAGTTAATTTTTTTGATTGAAAATTAATTTTTCTGATTGAAAATTTACATATTTTATTGAAAATTATGGCTTTTTTCTCTAAAGATTTATCACGTTAGTTGAAAATTGATTTAAAGATAAAAGAATTTTCGTTTCAAAAATTAATTTTCACCATCAATTTTCAAATATTTGGTAAAAAAATTAATATGCTTTATTGAAAATTAATTTTTCTGATTGAAAATTTACCTATTTTATTGAAAATTATTTTTTTTTCTAAAGATTTATCAATTTAGTTGAAAATATATTTAAAGATAAAAGAATTTTCATACCTTTTTGTTTTCAAAAATTAATTTTCACCATCAATTTTCAAATATTTGGTAAAAAAATTAATCTGTTCCAATAAAAATTAATTTTTCTGATTGAAAATGTACCTATTTTATTGAAAATTTTTTTTTCTCTAAAGATTTATCAATTTAGATGAAAATTGATTTAAAGATAAAAAAATTTTCATATATTTTCGTTTCAAAAATTAATTTTCACCATCAATTTTCAAATATTTGGTAAAAAAATTAATCTGTTCTATTGAAAATTAACTTTTCTGGTTGAAAATTTACCTATTTTATTGAAATTTTTTTTTCTCTAAAGATTTATCACTTTAGTTGAAAATTGATTTAAAGATAAAAGAATTTTCGTATATTTTCGTTTCAAAAATTACTTTTTACCATCAATTTTCAAATATTTGGTAAAAAAATTAATATGTTTTATTGAAAATTAATCTGTTTTATTGAAAATTAACTTTTCTGGTTGAAAATTTACCTATTTTATTGAAAAAAATTTTTTCTCTAAAGATTTATCATTTTAGTTGAAAATTGATTTACAGATAAAAGAATTTTCATGCATTTTCGTTTTAAAAATTAATTTTCAAATATTTGGTAAAAAAATTAATATATTTTATTGAAAATTAATTTGTTTGATTAAAAATTTACCTATTTTATTGAAAATTATTGCTTTTTTCTCTAAAGATTTATCACTTTGGAAGAAAATTGTTTAAAGATAAAAGAATTTTCATACATTTTCGTTTTCAAAAAATTAATTTTAACCGTCAATTTTCAAATATTTGGTAAAAAATTAATCTGTTTTATTGAAAATTAATTTTTCTGGTTGAAAATTTACCTATTTTATTGAAAATTATTACTTTTTCTCTAAAGATTTATCACTTTAGAAGAAAATTGTTTGAAGATAAAAGAATTTTCATACATTTTCGTTTCAAAAATTAATTTTCACCGTCAATTTTCAAATATTTAGTAAAAAAATTAATCTGTTTTATTGAAAATTAATTTTTCTGGTTGAAAAAATACCTATTTTATTGCAAATTATTTTTTTTCTGTAAATATTTATCACTTTAGTTGAAAATTGATTTAAAGATAAAAGAATTTTCATGCATTTTCGTTTTAATAATTAATTTCCAAATATTTGGTAAAAAATTAATCTGTTTTATTGAAAATTAATTTGATTTAAAATTTACTTTTTATTGCAAATTATTTTTTTCCTCTAAAGAATTATCACATTAGTTGAACATAGATTTAAAGATAAAAGAATTTTCATACATTTTCTTTTTAAAAATTAATTTTCAAATATTTGGTGAAAAATTAATCTGTATTATTGAAAATTAATTTTTCTGATTAAAAATTTACCTATTTTATTGAAAATTATTGCTTTTTTCTCTAAAGATTTATCACTTTAGAAGAAAATTGTTTAAAGATAAAAGAATTTTCATAAATTTTCGTTTCAAATATTAATTTCCAAATATTTGGTAAAAAATTAATCTGTTTTGTTGGAAATTAATTTGATTAAAAATTTACCCATTTTATTGGAAAAATTTTTTTCAATAAAGATTTATCACTTGAGTTGAAAATTGATTTACAGATAAAAGAATTTTCATGCATTTTCGTTTTAAAAATTAATTTTCAAATATTTGTCAAAAAAATTAATATGTTTTATTGAAAATTAATTTGTTTGATTAAAAATTTACCTATATTATTGAAAATTATTATTTTTTCTCTAAAGATTTATCACTTTAGAAGAAAATTGTTTAAAGATAAAAGAATTTTCATACATTTTCGTTTTCAAAAAATTAATTTTCACCGTCAATTTTCAAATATTTGGTAAAAAATGAATCTGTATTATTGAAAATTAATTTTTCTGATTAAAAATTTACCTATTTTATTGAAAATTATTAAAGATTTATCACTTTAGAAGAAAATTGTTTAAAGATAAAAGAATTTTCATAAAATTTCGTTTCAAAAATTATT
Source organism: Belonocnema kinseyi (assembly GCF_010883055.1). NCBI lineage: Eukaryota > Metazoa > Arthropoda > Insecta > Hymenoptera > Cynipidae > Belonocnema > Belonocnema kinseyi. The sequence continues at coordinate 27,773,312 of NC_046660.1, forward strand.
TTCCAAATATTTCGTAAAAAATTAATC
>NC_046660.1:27773438-27790189 GCF_010883055.1 Belonocnema kinseyi
ATCACTTTAGAAGAAAATTGTTTAAAGATAAAAGAATTTTCATACATTTTCGTTTTAAAAAAATTAATTTTCACCGTCAATTTTCAAATATTTGGTAAAAAATTAATCTGTTTTATTAAAATTTAACTTTTCTGGTTGAAAATTTACCTATTTTATTGAAAAAATTTTTTTCTCTCTAAAGATTTATCACTTTAGTTGAAAATTGATTTAAAGATAAAAGAATTTTAATACATTTTCGTTTCAAAAATTAATTTTCACCGTCAATTTTCAAATTTTTGGTAAAAAAATGAATCTGTTTTATTGAAAATTATTTTCTTTTCTCTAAAGAATTATCACTTTAGTTGAAAATGGATTTAAAGATAAAAGAATTTTCATGCATTTTCGTTTTAAAAATTAATTTTCAAATATTTGGTAAAAAAATGAATCTGTTCATAATTTCAGCTGAAAATTCATTTCTTATGTTTGAAAATTCAACCTTTTTTTCTCATAATTTTGAAAAGATTTTTAAAAAATTCGTTTACAGAATACGACGCACTTTCTCGACTGGGTATATCAGACCCACGAGGGTTCGTAAAACGCCACTTTCCGAATGAAAATCTAACACTACTCGACACAGTAGCTGTCGGCTCGGCAATATTAGACCAAGTCGATGCAAATATCGACGAGGCTTTAGTAACCGAGTCCTTCACAGATATTTATCCTCTTCTGCCCTCCGTCTTCAGTCCCAAAGACGTCGAAACAATCATAAAAGAAACTCTAAACCGAACAAAAAAATCGATTCACATCTACGCCTCAACTGTCGTAGTTCCCGAGACTTTTTTGCAAACTTTGTACAAAAAACTGGAATCACTGGCCGAAAAACGAGCGATTGAACTCGTCGAGAGTGGAAAATGGCTTCAGTCAATTGCCGAAAATAAACTGAGAAAGCCAATTGAAATTAGCGATAATAAAAGCGACCGAAAAACGGAAAGAAGAAAGAAGGCGATTGGCGGAAAAACGGGCGGTGGGACTCAGGGGCGTGAGACGAAAACGAAATCCACCAAGAAAAAATATCAGCAGGGAAAAAGTCAGGATTTGGATTCTGATGAGGAAACTACAAAAGTTAGCAAAACCGCTCTTATTTTAATGACTCGCGAGGAAATCCGGAAAGAACTTGAAAAAGATCCAAATCTTGATATTGACGATCTCGTCGACGAATTGGCGGCTTATTTGCAAATTTTATTGAACAAACACGTGACTCATGTGGCGGAACAATTGATGCAAAAAAGCAGCAACACAAATTTGAACGAAATTGAGGATCGACTCAATATGATAGCGGTGAATCTTCGAGTTTTTGATAAAGGGATTAAAAATTTGGAAAAAAGTTCACAGACGCCGATGGTGAAATATTTGTTGAAAACTTTGGGTCTCGATTTTGTCACTGATATTTTCAAATTGGCGACTCAGCAGAATGTTACCCAGTGTCCCAACAATTTGACGACGGAAGCGAGACAGAAATTGCTTCAGGAATTTCCGAAAGGTAATGTTTTTTTTTGTATTTTTTTTTTTTTTTTAAGTAAATTTAGAAATTTATTAATTTACGGATTTATATTGAAAGGGGTCATCCACAAAGTAGAAAAAATAAATTTAAAAAATGGTAATAAGTCCGGGAAATGATAGTGAATTTTTTTTTATCGTGAATTTTAGAAATTTGTAGAAGAAAAATTTGTCCGCGTAATTCAAAATTTGTTTACTTTACTAATTTTTTATTTAAAATTTTTATTTCTAAGCGTACATTTTTAATTTTAATAAATCTTTTCTTTTTTATTTATCTTATAAATTGTGTTCAACTTAATAAATAATTTCATAATAATATATCCTTAATTAAAGGATTTTCTTCAATTTTAAATATTGTTTTACTCTAAAATATTCAATTTGAAATTTTTTATTTAAAAAAAGATTAATTTTTGAATATTTTGCAATATTTGAATTTTTATTTAAGACAAGTAAATTGAAACCAAATATTTAAAAGTAAATAATCTTTAACTGAATTGTTTGACATAGAAAACCTGAAATCGTTTAATGTTTGAAGATCCTTTAAACTTTGAACGTTACAATTTTAATTGTTGCATTTGAAAAATGCTTAATTTGTAAGTGAAATTTTAAATTTTTGATGCATAATTTACAAATGAACATTTGAATATTTTTTGAAAATTTTGTTTAAATCTTTGAAAAATTTTTTAAATATTCTCTTAAAATAATTTTTCAAAATAAAAAGTTATTTTTAATTTTCCTAGGAATCTTAAGAAAATGTTTTTATTCTTTTCAAGCCTTTCACCGACAAATAATAAATGTTCAATTGTTATTTATACATCCAAATTGTAGAAAAAAATCAATTCATTTTGACATATATTTAGAAGTTCTGAAAAAAATTTCCAAAATATATTTAAATTTAAAACCAATTTAAAACAACTTCCAGATTTCTCGAAATTTTGAAGATTTCCAAGGATGTTTAAACTATTTAAAAAGAAAAAAATTTAATTTCTAATTTAAGAGGTATTCAGTTAAAATTTTTCAATATATGATGTTTTAGCTTAAAATTCCTTAAAATTATATAATTTCAAAAATTTTAAAGTTCATTGATTGATTTTTTCATTTAGAGCATTGAAAATGATAACGTGGTTTTATATTTTTTTATATTGAAAAATGTTAGTACCTTCAATTTTATACGCGTAAATTATTGAGCATTTGAATACAAAATTTTTTAAATTAAAAACTTGTAAATTTGAATTTTAAAAGTTCAAAATTTAACAGTTCCACTTTAAGTGCTTTTATTTGCAGCTCAGTTTTTATTACCTCAAGTGGACATTTTTTTAGCCTTAGTGTTCCATTTTTTTAAATTCATTAACTGTGAAAAATTTTTGCGAACCAGGAAAAAACTGGGAAATGACTGGGAATTTATTTGAACGATTAAAACGGCCACCCTGCGTTTTTAAAATAATTTTTCAAATTGTGATTTTTATAAATTTATATATCATTTAGTTTAGAATGCCTATTTCGAAAATCATTCACTTTAAACATCTTTCATTTCGGATTTTAAATTTTTAAGCATATATTTTAATTTAATGAATTTTAAAATGCAGTTTTAAAGGTAAAAAACATTTTTTAATTAAAAGTTTTTAAAGTCGGAGATTTTTGATAAAAAACAAGGTAAAAAATTAATCTTTTTTTTTTTAATTCATTTTTCTAGTTGAAAATTTACCTATTTTATTGAAAATTATTATATCTTTTTGTGTTAAAGATTCGTCATTTTAGTTAAAATTTTATTTCCTTAATTAAATTTTTTTCAATGAAAATGTAGCTAACTCATATTTAATTGAACATTTATCTTTTTTAGCCAATTTTCAAATATTTGGTTTAATATTCACATTTTTGTTACAAATTAAACTACTTAGTCTAAATGCATCTTTTTTTTTAAATAAAAATTCAACTGTTTTTTTTTTTTCAAAATTCGTCCTTTTGGTAGAAAATAAATATTTTTTTGTTTTGTTTAAAAGTAATGAATTTTTAATTGAAATTATGAATTTGAAACCAAATAGTTCAATTTACAACAAAAAGGGGAATAGTTACATTTTAAACAAAATAGTAAATTTAAAAAAAAGCATTTTAACTAAATAGTTGAATGTTTAACTAAATGCTTAAATTTTTCACTAAGAAATGCAAAATTTTAATTAAAAATGTGATAGTTTAAATGCAGGAATTTTTAATCAAATAATTAATTTTTTTACTAACAAAATATAAATAATTAATTTTTTATGAAAAAGATACATTTTCGTTTAAAAAATTAATTTTCACCGTCCATTTTTAAATATTTAGTACAAAATTAGACTTTTTTTATTAAAAATTCATTTCTTTGTCTGAAAATTTACCTATTTTATTGAAAATTATTTTTTTTGCTAAAGATTTATTAGTTTAGTTGAAAATTCATATTTTTTGTTTGTTAAAGATTCGTCATTTTAGTTAAAATTTCATTTCCTCAATTAAAAATTCTTTTTTTTTTATTATTAAAATTAATTTTTTTCATGAATGTAACTACCCTATATTTAATTAAATATTTACCTTTTTTTTAACCAATTTTGAATTATTTTTAATAAAAATTCAACTGTTTTTTTTTTAAATTCGTCCTTTTGGTAGAAAATAAGTTGTTTTTTTTTAATTAATTTTTTTAGTTCGAAAATTGACTTATTTTCTTAAAAATTAGTTTGTTTTTTTTTGCTAAAGATTGACCACCATTCATTTTTTTTAAAATAATTTCTTAAAATGAAAATGTAACTATTCCATTTTAATTGAAATTAATTTTTGAAGTAGCATGGTGAATCTGTAACCAAAAAAATATTTACAAGAAAACAATTTGAAAAAAAATGAATCTGTTCATAATTTCAGCTGAAAATTCATTTCTTATGTTTGAAAATTCAACCTTTTTTTCTCATAATTTTGAAAACATTCGAAAAAAATTCGTTTACAGAATACGACGCACTTTCTCGACTGGGTATATCAGACCCACGAATTGTTTTACATAGAAAGCTTTGAATCTTTAGATTATTGAAGAACTTTTAATCTTTTAGCGTTACAATTTTAATTGTTATATTAAAAAAGTGTTTAATTTATAAAGGAAATTGTTCAATTTTCACGCATAAATAACAATTGAATACTTATTATTTCTAGAAAAAATTTGAGTAATTTTAAGAGATATTTAGAGGTTTTGAAAAAATTCAAAATTAATTAAAAACTTGAAATTATTTCAAGTAATTTAAACGAAGTGTGTCAACATTGTTTCAGAACTTCTAAATATATTTTAAAATTAATCGAAATTTTCGTTCAATTTTCCTAAAAATCTTAAGAACATTTTATTTAAAATTCGGCTGTAAGTATTTGAAATTATTTCAAGTTTTAAATTTATTTCGAATCTTTTAAAAAATTCTAAATATCTCTTAATATTGGTATGATATTTTTACAAATAATAAGAGATCTATTGTTATTCATAAATTCAGATTTTTTTAATTTGCAGGATTTTCTAAAAATCATAGAAAAAATTCAATTCATTTTGAAATATATTTTAAAGTTCCGAAAAAAAATTCAAAAATTATTTTGAATTTGGAAAAATTTTAAACCACTTACCACTCTTAAATTTTAATTTTAAAAAGTTGATTTCTGATATAAAAAATTCAACAAAATAATAACATTTTCGACTAAACAAATGACATTTTAATATTTGAATTTTTTACTAAAAAATATCAGTTTTCAATTAAAAATGGACTACTTTCGTTGTTATTAAAAAATTAATTTATATCAAAAATAAATTTCTAATTAAATAATGAAATATACAGCCAATGAAATTAATTTATGACTAAAGTAACAAACATTCAGCAAAAAAAAACTAATTTTCAACAAAATATTTAAGATTTTAGCAAAAAAGGTTATTTATATTTTTAATCCAAAAATTAAATTATTTGATAAAAAATTTATGTATATTGTCTATTTAGTTAAAAACACATGCACTCTATTGAAAATTAATTTTTTCATGTAAAATTAAACTGTCCCATTTGTAATTAAAATATTATATTTGTTAGTCAAACATTTAAACTATTTAGTTAAAAATTCAACTATTTTGTTTAAAATGTAACTGTTCCTCTTTTTGTTGTAAATTGGACTATTTGGTTAAAAATTCATAATTTCAATTAAAAATGCATTACTTTGAGATAAATTTCTTACCAAATATTTAAAAATTGGCTAAGAAAAAGATCAAAGTTCAATTAAGAATAAAATAGTTACATTTTCATTTTAAAAAGTTAATTTTTTACAACAAAAATGAATTTTTAACTAACGAAATTAATTTTAAAATAAAGTGATGAATCTTTAACAAAAACAAGACGAATCTTAAACGAAAAAAATAAATTTTTAAGCAATATATGTACCAAAAATTATAAATTGACGATTAAAAATTGAATATTTAAATTTTGAACAATACGGTTGAATTTTCTTTTTAAAGAAATGCATTTTAACATTGCATTTGTAATCAGTGTAATTTTTAACAAAAAAGGTGAAATTTTAACAAAATAATTAAATTTTTGATTAAAAAATATAAAATGTCAATTAAACATGGGATAGTCGAATGTTCAGTGAAAAAATTACATTTTTAAAAAGTGAATTAATTTGTAACAAAATAAATGTAAACCAACTAGTTGAATTTTTAACAAAATACATGCATTTTTAATCAAATAGTTTAATTGATTATTAAAAAATATCAATTTTTAATTAAAAATCGAATAGGTACATTTTCATTTTCAAAATAAATTTCCACCAACAAAAAAAATGAATTTTGAACAAAATAGTTCGATTTTTAACGGAGTAAATTAGTTTTCAACTAACATGTTGAATCTTCAAACGAAAAATTAATTTTTAACCAAAGAAATAAATTTTTAACTTAACTGATAAATCTTCACCCGATAAAAAACTCAGTTTAACAAAATAGTTAAATTTCGAAACAAAGTAATGCATTTTTAACTGAAATTATGAATTTTTAACCAAAGAAAATGAATTTTCAAAAAAATTGCAAGTTTTTAACCAAAGAAATTAATTTTTAGTTAACATGATGGATCTTCAACCAAAAAAATAATAATTTTTAACTAAACTGATAAATGGATGGCCAAAAAACTCATTCTCAAAAAAATAGTTAAATTTTTAAACAAAGTACTGAATTTTCAATTAAAATTATGAATTTTTAACGAAAGAGTTCAATTATTTACTAAAAAAATATAAATTTTCAATTACAAATGGAATAGTTACATTTCTAACAAACAGTAGAATAGTTCAATTTTAAGTTGAAAATTTAATTTTCAAAAAGGATAACAACTAATTTTCAACAAATAAAAAAAGAGTTTTCAATAAAAAAATTAATTTTGAAGCCATATTGTTGAATTTTCGACATAAATGTTAACTTTAATCCAAGAAGATTAATTTTGTAAAAAAAATAAAGTAAATTCACAATTAAACATTTCATAGCGGATATTTCATACAAGAAAAATTTACATTTTAAATAAAAAAAACAATTGAACTCGACCAAAAAGGACGAATTTTCAAGAAATAATTTGAATTTTCAACCAAGACAGAATAAGTTTCAACCAAAGGGTTGTTTTTTTTTACCAAAAAAGATGAATTTCTAAATCGCAAAGATAAAATTTTAACCAAAGAGTTGATTTTGCACCCATGAAATATTTTTCAGTCAATAAAGAAAAAAATGTCTTTCAAATTTTGAATTTTCAGGCTATAAAAAGAAATTTTCCACAATTTATTTCCACAGTTTAATTTTCGACCTAAAATAATGAAATTTGCAAACAAATAATAAAATTTATAACAAAAAAAGATATGGTTTCATCTAAAAATAGTTGGATTTTCTTATTGGGTTTTGTCATTTCAGTTCGCATTGAAGTGAAAAAACGAAAAGAAAATTTAATACTTTAAAAATATTATGTTAGAAAACTGGAAATTTTGCACAGGAAATGCAGTTAATTTTCCACTGCTAAAAAAGACTAAAAAAACATTGTAGGTCCTGCTGAAATAAAAAAGTGTACACGCGCCATACTTGTTATTATCACATTTTCTTTTCTTTTTCAAACAATTTTTGTAAGGTAGCACGGGTGCAAATTTTTTTACAAAAACACCTTGCGTGATTTTTAGATGACCCCTGAGGTTCTAAATTTATCAAGGAATCTGTATTATCATCAAAGAATGACCAAATTTCTTAACGTCTTTACAGGCTAGATGGAGCTATGAATAAACAATTTAAAAAATTTAATTGTTCTGAAAAAAGAAAAAAGCGGAGCGAAAGGAGAATATTTTTCCTCAGAAAAAAATTTAATTAACAAATTTTTTAATTCATCTGGCCTGTAAAGACGTTAAGAAATTCTGTTATTCTCTGATGATAATACAGATTCCTTGAAAACATTTACATCCCACACAGTGGGAAAAAAATACTTTTTTGGTTCAAAATAACGTACTGTCTACAAATATTGACCGATTTGGACATAAAAAAAATCGAAAAAAAGCTGATCAGACTTCTAAGAGAGTTGTCGTGTCTGATTTTTAAAATAGGCTTTTAATTTTTTATAAACAAACAAATACAGCGAAAAAATGGCAATTTTATTTATGTCACGTTCCCGGTGGTCTTTAATAACATGACAATTTTGGAAATCTCCTAAGTTTCATAGAGCAACATTAGTTAAAGTTATTCCAATTTACCGTAATAAACCAATTTTTATAAACAAATTATTTGTTGAAAAAATATTTCTTACGATTTTCCGGTATTTTACCTTTCTTGAAATTATATTGCAAGAAATTTGAATAAAAACAATATAATAGTGAAGAAATTTCTTCTTCAGATTATTACTGTTAATATTAGAAACAAATTTAATAAAAATATTAATAATTTATTGATGAATTTTATGATGTTTTTTTATCAATTTTAATAAACAAATGCAGTATTAAGGCATCTGTCGACGGAATTGTTGTTTTCGATGTCGGACTTTTTAATTGGGATTTTCATAATAAATGAGCAACATTCATGTTTAGTTTATAAATTTTATGTTTTTTTTTCAACGAATTTAACAAACAATGCATTATTCGGAGATTTGCTGAGGAATTTTTTTCAGTGCGGTCGCTGGACCGGGAAACCGGGAAATGACCGGAAATTTTACAAATATTTAGAAGAAAAATCTGTCCAAGTTCGATTTCCAAATTTTTAAAAATAATTAATCGAATTTTTATCTTTTTCAATTATGACATCATTTGGTTTACGAGGTATAATTCGAAAATGTTCTACTTTAAAATTTTTCCGTTTTAGATAATTATTTTTAATTTAATGCATTTTAAAATAAAGTCTTGAACACTGAATTAATTAAAAATTAAAAGTGCCGAAGTTGCAAATTTCTGATAAAAACCGCTGTTAGTTCATCAGCTGTAAATATAAATCAATTATTTTTAAAAAGGAACAATAATTGATTTTTCAAAACGATTCTAAATCCGTTCAAAATTAATAATTTGCAGATTTTAATGTTAAAAATTAAACCGTTTCAATTCGAAAATCTTAGTTATTAAAAAAATTCGAAAGTTTTATTGAAACTTTATAAACTATTTTTCAATTAAAAATAACTTCATAATAATGTATTTGTGATTAATGAGTTTCACTAAATTAAAAATATTTTTTCGGTCTAAAATATTCAATTTTTGATCTATTCAATTTCAATTTTTTTAATTAAGAAAAAAAAATTATTTAATATTTGGCATAGAAAGTTTTGAATCGTTAATTTTTCGAAGAGCTTTTAAACTTTGAACGTTACAATTTTGATTGTTATTTTTTTTTAATGTTTAATTTTTAAGTTAAATTGTCGAATTTTGGTGCTTAAATAACAATTGAAATCTTACTATTTGTAGAAAAAAATTTGAGTAATTTCAAGAGGTATTTAGAAGTTTTAAAATACTCAAAATTAATTTAAAACTGGAAATAAGTTTACATAATTTAATCAAAGCGTGTACCGACAAAATTTGACTATTCGTACTAAAATTTTGTTGCAAATATCCACATCATAATTTAAAACAATACGTAGATTTTTGCAGATTTAAAAAAAAATAGACAGTTTTGAAGAATTGTGAAAGGCTTTAAAAGAATGAAAACATTTTAGTAAGATTACCAGGAAAATTGTAAAGAATATTTCCTTTTGCAATCTTATTTTAAAAGAATATTCAAAAATATTTCCAAAATCGTTAAAAATGAATCTGGAAGATTTTCAAAAAATCTTTTTAAATTTACCGGATATTCTAAAAATTGTAGGGAGAATTCTATTCATTTCAAAAGATATTTAAAATGCCTAAAAAATTTTCAAAAATAATTTAAAAATTAAATAAATTTTAAATAAACTTCTAGATATCTCGAGATTATGAAGTACAATTTTTAAGATTTTCAAGGATGTTTAAACTACTTAGGATAAAAATAATTAAAATTCTAAATTCAAGAAGTCTTCAGTGTAAAAAAATTTAATTTTCAATGTTTCGAGCTTAAAATTGTTTACAATAATATAATTTTGAAAAATTTTAATTTCATTGATTCTTTAATTTAACTTCAATTTCAAAACTTTAAAATTCAAGAGTTCTATTTTGAGTACTTTAATTTGTAGTTTATTTTTTATTACTGCAAATGAAAAAATGTTAAACTTTAGAGTTCGAATTTTTTAATTTTATTGATTTAGTTATAAAAACTAAACCTCGTTGATAAATTCTATGACGTTCAAAACAAATTTAATTTATTTAGTATAAAGTTCTTATAATTAAAAAAATCACATAGAAATAATAAACATTTTTTATGTCGAAAAATTTCTGATTAATGGATTTGTTTATTACATTTTTCTATAACAATAAAAATAATAACCTGAAGAAGAAATTTCTTTATTATTATATTATTTTTTGTCCAAATTTCTTACAATATAACTTTTAAAGACGTAAAATTATGGAAAATCGTAAAAAACATTTTCTCAAGAAAAAATTTGTTTATACAATTTTGTTTTGTATATTATATAATATTGAAATATCTTTATCTAATGTTACATTATAAAACTTGGCCGATTTCAATAATTTTCATGTTTATTTTCATTTTATGTTTATTTACAAAAAAATTGAAAGCCTAATTTAAAAATCAGGCTCGGCAACTCTTAAAATTACTAAATTTATTTTCTTTCAACATTTTCTCTTTTTTTTCTATTCAAGGTACTAAAGAAAGCCTCACAGAATTGCACAGAACAGTTGCTGGAGAATCGATAGACGATTTTTTAAATGCGATTGAACCGGCAATGACTGCTTGTTGTTTGGTTCTAAAAAAATACGACAAGAAAAAAGATAGACCTGTAATTGTCGGTCACAGAGAAGCTTTATTGGAACAAATAAATTCCAGTCAGGATCCAGCTTTGGTTCTTCATTTGGCGACGAGTTTATTGTTTATTGCTGCAACTCAATGTGCAATTCACATGTCTGGGAGACACGTTTCTTCAATTCTTAATTTTTTACAAAATCAATTGGTGCCTGAGACAGTATCTATTCTCAACAAATATCACGGTAAGGTTTTTTCTAATTATAGTATAAATTATTATTAATTTTTTTCGAAGAAAATAATTGTTTTTTTACTAAAAAAAATACGAATACTCAACAAAATACATCAATTGCAAGCAAATAATTTAATGTTTAACCGTAAAATGTTAATTTTTTAACAAAAAAGTACATTTGAAACCAAAAATGCTTATTTTCTACTAGAAAAGACGAATTTTCAAAAAATTCTATGCATTTTCAACCAAATAGTTGAATTTTTAAGCCAGAAAGACGATATTTCAAAGAAATAATTGAATTTTCAACCTCAAAATATTATTTTTCAATGAAAAAGTTCATTTACAACCAAGAGGATTAATTTTCTACCGAAAGAGATGAATTTTCAATAAATTACATAAATTTGAAACCAAATAGTTACATTTTCATTAAAAAAAAAAATTATTTTTGATTTAAAGACCTCATTTTTAAGCCAGAGAGACGAATTTTCAACCAAATAGTTAAATCCTGAGGTAAGGACATTAATTACAAAAAAAAAAACAAAAACAATTTTTAACAAAGTATTTCGATGTTAAACTAAAGAGTCGAATTTTCAATCAATTAAAAATATTTTTACCTAAATAGTTGAACAGTTAACAGTTAAATATTCAAGCCAAAAGTTCAGGCTGTGACAAAAAATGGAATAGTTAAATTTGCATAAAAAATTAATTTTCAATAAAAAAAAAACTAATTTTCAAGCCAAAAAGACGAATTTTCTACAAAAGAGTTAAATCTGAAGGACCAAAATATTAATTCCCAACAAAATAGTTAATTTTCAACCGAGAAGGTTAATTTGCTTTAAAAAAAGACGAATTTTGAACCAAATAGATAAACTTTCAGGTAAGAAAATAAATTGGTTATAAAAAAAAAGTTTTTCAATATTGAGCCAAAGAGATGCATTTTTTAACGATTTTTAATAATAAAAAAAGGATTAAATTAAATAGTTAAATTCTCAGTTAAGAAAATTAATTAATAAACTAAACTAAAAAAACAATTTTCAACAAAATATTTCAATTTTGAACTAAAGAGTCGAATTTTCAAATCCAAAATATTAATTTTTGACAAAAGCCTTAATTTTCAAGCAGGAAGATTGATTTTCTACTAAAAAGGCGAATATTCAATCAATTACATACATTTTTAAACAAACAGTTAACTTTTTAAAATAAAAAAGATTAAATTTTATACCAAAATTGGAATAGGTACATTTACATTTAAAGGGATTTTTAATAAAAAAAAAAGAATTTAATTTTCTAGCCAATTATTAAATTTTCAAGCTAAAAAGACGATATTTCAACAAAATAGTTGAATTTTCAAGCTCACAATATTATTTTTCAACGAAAAAAGTTCATTTTCAACCAAGAGGATTAATTTTTTACCAAAAATACGAATTTCCAACAAATTACATAAATTTTCAACCTAATAATTAAATTTTTAATAAGAAAAATGAATCTTCAATTTAAAAAAAAAACTAATTTTTAAGCCGAAAAGACGAATTTTCTACCAAATAGTTAAATTTTAGACACCATAATATTAGTTTTTGACAAATAAAGGTTCATTTTAAACCGAGAAACTTAATTTGCAAAAAAGACGAATTTTTAACCAAATAGGTAAACTTTCAGGGAAGAAAATGAAATGTTAATAAAAAAAATTTCAATTTTAAAGCAAAGAGATGAATTTTTAAACCGAGAAAATTAAATTTCAACAAATTATAAACATTTTCAACCGAACAGTTAAATTCTCGGGTAAGAAAATAATTTATTACAAAAAAACAAAACCATTTACAACAAAGTATTTCAATTTTTAACCAAAGAGTCGAATTTTCAACTCCAAAATATTAATTTTTAACAACAAAATTCATATTGAACATGGAAAAATATTAATTTTCAAGAAAATAATTAAGTTCACAACCAAAGAGCTGAATTTTCAATTAAACTGGTGAATCTTAAAAAAAAGAAGAAGAAGAATAGTTGGTTTTCAACAAAATAAATAAATCTACTTAAAAAGATAAATTTTCAACAAAAAATATAATAGTTTAATTTTAAGTTAGAGAAATAAATTTTTAAACGAATGACATAAATTTTCAACGATATAGTTAAATTTTGAACATAGCAGATGAATTTTTAACGAAAAATATTAAATATCCATTTAAAAATCAACGAAAAATAGAGTTAAATTTTTAGTTGAAAAAAAAAATTTATTTAAAAAAATATATTTTTCAATTTTTTTTAAACTTATTTTTAACCAAAGAAGGAAATTACAACCAAAGAAATAAAATTTCAATTAAAAAATTAATTTTTCACAAAAAAAAAGAAATTTGCTCAAAAAATTAATTTTCAACGAAAAAAAAAGAATTTCAAGCGACATGGTTGAGTTCTTAATAAAAGTGCTGAATTTTAAATTAAACTGGTGAATCTTAAGGATAAAAATAATAGTTGATTTTCAACAAAATGGATGAATTTTTTAGTAAAAAAGATAAATTTTCAACAAAAAATAGAATAGTTTAATTTTAAGTTAGAGAAATAAGTTTTTAAACAAATGAAGTAAATTTTCAACGATAATATACTTACATTTTTAACAAAACGGATGAATTTTTAAGGAAAAAGATTAATTATCCATTTAAAAAATCAATGAAAAATAAAATAGTTGAATTCTTAGTTTAAAAAAACTAATCTTCAATAAAAAAAAAAACAATTAATTATCAATTTGAAAAAAAACTTGTTTTCAACCAAAGAAATAAAATTCCAATTAAAAAGACTATTTTTTACCGAAAAAGAATAATTTTGTACTGAAAAATTATTTTCAACGATAAAAGGAATTTTGAACAAAATATAGTTGAATTCTGAACCGAAACAAATTTTCTATCAAAAAGTTCAATTTTAAGCACCAAAAGACGAATTTTCAGCCAAAAAGTTAAACTTTCAGGGAATAAAATGAACTGATAATTAAAAAAAAAAATTTTAATTTCAATTTTGAACCAAAGAGGTGAATTTTTTAAACCGAGAAAATTAAATTCAACAAATTACACATATTTTCAACCGAATAGTTGGATTCCCAGATAAGAAAATTAATTTATAACCAAAAAAAAAAGAAGAATTTTCTACAGAGTATTTCGAATTTTCAATAAATTACATAAATTTTCAACCAAATTGTTGATTTTTTAAACTGAAAGCAATCAAATTTTAACGAAACCTGGAATAGTTACATTTTCATTTACAAAAATTAATTTTTAATTTTGAAAAACGAATTTTCTACAAAGAAGTAGAATTTTCCACCCAAATATTATTTTTTAACAAAGTTTTTTTTTTACCAAGAAGATTAATTTTCTATAAAACAGACGAGTTTTCAACCAAATAGTTAATTTTCCAGTTAAGAAAATTAATTCTTAAACAACAAAAAACACAGTTTAAAAAAAATATTGTACATTTCAATTTTGAACCAAAGAGATCTAGTTTTAATAACAATAAAAAATGTATTTTCAACCTTATAATTAAGTTTTCAGGTAAGAAAGTTAATTTACAACCAAACAAAAACAACAATTTTCAACAATGTATTTCAATTTTGAACCAAAGAGATGAATTTTCAATCAAAAAAATTAATTTTCTAAAAATTGCATAAATTTTCAACCAAATAGTCGAATTGTTGAACTAAAAAAGATTAAATTTCAACCAAAAATGAAATAGGTACATTTCCATAAAAAAACAAATAAATTTTCAATTTGAAAAACCGAATTTTCTACAAAATAGGTATATTTATACTTATATTTTCAGTTAAAAATAATAATTTTTAAAAATAGAAACAAAAACTATTTTTCAAGAAAATAATTAAATTTTTAAATAAAAAATGGAATTTTTCAACCATGAAGATTCATTTTTGACCGAAAAGGGCCAATTTTAAACAAAATTAATTTATTTTAAACTAAGAAAGATAAGTTACAAAATTAATTTTCATGCCAAAAAGATTAATTTTCAACCATAAATGTCAATTTTTTACCATAAAATATGCATATTTTAAAAAATATACATGAATTTTCAATTTAAAAACTATTATATTTTTGGTCCAAAATTGATCTATTTTGGTAGAAAATTCAACCGTTTGCTTGTAAATTAACTTTTTTGTGGAAAATTAATTTTTTCGGATAAAAAATTTAACTCTTTTGTAAAAAATTAATCCTTTTGCCTTGAAAATTTAAGAATTAGGTTGTACTTTTTTTCTTTGTTAAAAATTTCAACTCCTGTCTTTTTGTTATAAAATTGAGCTCTTTTGTTTGACATTTTTTTTTTTCGTTTTCTATTCTTTGGTTGAAAATTCGTGTTTTTAATTTGAAAATTATTCTCATTTGGTACAAATATAATCTTTCTAACACAGCTGCTTCGATGAAAATTAAACTATTTCGGTTCATAATTAAATATTAAATAAAAAATTAAATATTTAATAAATTTCATAATTCATTAATTAAAAATTCCGCTCTTTGGTTAAGAACTTACCTATTTTTTTGAAAATTTCTGTTATCGTTAAAAATAATTTTAAAAAATAATTTATTCTTTTTTGATAAAAAAAATCTTTTTAATTGAATTTTTATTTCTTTTGTTGAAAACAAGTATTTTCTTAAAATGGAAAATTAATTTTTTCAACCAAAAATTTAACTTATATTTTTCGTCGAATTTTTTATTGGATATTTAATCTTTTTATTCAAATTCATCTTTCGTAATTTCAAATTAAACTATTCTTTATTGAAAAGTTCTTTTTTCGTTAAAAATGAATTTTTGAAACAATTTTTTTTTTTTCATAAAAAATTAATCTTTGTAACTGATATTTTATTTCTTTCATTAGAGTTTCATTTCTTTGGTTCAAAACAAGTTTTGTTTTTGAAAATTATTTTTTTTATTGAATATTATTTTTTTTTAGCTAAAAATTTAACTATTTTTTTTCGCTTATTTGTTTTAATGGATATTTAATTTAACTAAACCACTTAGTTGAAAATTTATTATTTTTTCGTTGAAAATTAATTTTTTAAGCAAATTTATTCTTTTATGGTAAAAAATTAATTTTTTCAACTATAAATTTTACTGATCTATTTTTCGTTCATTTTTTAAAATAGATATTTAATATTTTTTGTTAAAAAATTATCTGCTTGGTTTAAAATGTAAGTATATCGTTGAAAATTTATGTAATTCGTTAAAAAACTTATTTCTCTGACTAAAAATGTAACTATTCGTTTTTTTGTTGAAAATTTATCTTTTTTAGTAGAAAACTCATCTATGTTGTTGAAAATCAACTTTTTTTTTTGAGATTCACCAATTTAATTTAAAATTCAGCACTTTGATTAAGAACTCAACAATTTGGTTGAACATTCTTTTTTTTCGTTGAAAATTAATTTTTTAAGCAAATTTATACTTTATTTGGTAAAAAATTAATTGTGTAATTGAAATTTTATTTCTTTGGTTGAAAACAATTTTACTTTATTGAAAATTAATTTTTTCAACTATAAATTAAACTATTCTAATTTTTGTTGAATTTTTTTTAATGGATTTTGAGTCTTTGTGGTTAAAAATTCATCTGTTTGGTTTAAAATTTAACTATATCGTTAA
>NC_046660.1:27790289-27792301 GCF_010883055.1 Belonocnema kinseyi
ACCATTTTGTTGAAAATTCTTTTTTTTCGTAGAAAATTAATTTTATAAGCTAATTTATTCTCTCTTGGTAAAAAAAAAATAATTTATTTAATTGAATTTTATATTTTTGTTTCTAATTTCCTTCTTTGGTTGAAAAGAAATTTTCAAAAATTGAAAAATAGTTGTTTTTTAATTAAAAATCACTTTTTTCAACTAAAAATTTAACTAATTTATTTTTTTTTTATTTTTTTAAATGGATATTTAATAATTTTCGTTAAAAATTCATCTGTTTTATTCAAAATTTAACTATAGCGTTAGAAATTTATTTCATTTGCTTAAAGACTTATATCTCTAAATTAAAATTAAACTATTATATTTTTGTTGAAAATTTATCTTTTTTTGTTTGAAAATTCATTTATTTTGTTGAAAATTTAACTATTCTTCTTTTTTTGTTTGAAAATTCGCCAGTTTAATTATTTATATATTCTGTTGAAAGGTCCTCTTTTCTAGTCTAAAATAAATCTTTTTCATTAAAAATTCGTCTATTTGGAGTAGACTGTAATATTTTTACTAAAAATTTTTTTCCAATTATTTGACGTGAATATTATTTCAGATTTGGTGCTAAAATTATTAATTTCGACCGAAGAATCGGAGAAGACTGCCGCACTTTTACTCCTCGAGGAAGGTTTACAGGAAATAAAGAGCATTGCTAGTGATGCTAAAAAACATGTGAAATCAGACAAACCTCATGATTAAACGGTCAAATTTTTCATCGCTCATTCGATCGACTTGACTTAAATTCAGTGATATCCTTCCATTTTTTCTCACCGAATTCCTCATTCGGTACGGTCATTTGATAAAAAAGACATTTTTTTCTTTTATATAATAAACCTGCCTTATCAGTGAAAAATGTGATCGTCTAGCAATATAATTTTTAATTTCGTTGAACCTATTCATTTTATAGACACTAATTAATTCTTGTTACTTACGCGCAGTTTTAAATATTTTTTTAAACTGTCAAATAATTTTTAGAGCGATATATAGGATGTATAATAAAATCTAGTTATCTTATTAATTACTACTCTTTAATTATGTATTTAATTTGAAAATAAGGTAATTTTTAATTAATTACTAATTGTCTTTAGCAAAAAAAAACTCGGTTTATTTTCTAACATTTTTTTTTTTTATTTTTATGAAAAAATTATACTTTTTTTCTAACTTTGAATATGATTCACAGAAGATTCATTATTATGGCGTGGAAATTACATTAAATTCTATATAAATGACATCAATTTTTCCATTTACTTACAATTATTTTTCAATTATTTTTTCAGGATTTAAAAATAAAATTTGAAAATTCAACTAATGTTAGGTCGAAAGTTATATTCAAAATTATAATATTTGGTTGAAAATTCATCTATTTTATTCCAAATTATTCTTTTTAGTATAAAATTAACCTTTTTTTCTTGAAAATTAGTTGTTTTTTTTTTAGATAAAAATTAGTTTTAATATTGAAAATTAATTTTCTTATATATAAATTAAACTAAAGTTTGTGTAGAAATTTTTTTTTTATAAATATTTAATCTTTTTGGTTGAAAAGTACTTTTGTTAGATAAAAAATTACTGTTAATATTGAAAATTAATTCTCTTAACTATAAATTTAACTAAATTATTTGTCAACAATTTTTTTATAGATATTTAATCTTTTTTGTTGAAAAAAAATTCATTTCTTTGGATAAAAATTAGTTATAACATTAAAATTTAATTTCTTTCGGCAAAAATTATTTTCAGTGTTGAAAATTAATTTTCTTATCTAAAAATTTGAGTAAATTTTCTGTCGTAATTTTTTTTTTACTAAAAATTAAATTATTTCATGTTTAGTGAACTGATATTTATCTCTTTCGGTTGAAAATTCATCTATTTATTTGAAGATTTCTGTATTTTTATGAAAAAAAAATTAATTTCTTTGGACAAAAATTAGTTTTAATATTAAAAATGAATTTTCTTAACTAAAAATTTCAGTAAATTTTTTG
>NC_046660.1:27792401-27812795 GCF_010883055.1 Belonocnema kinseyi
CTCTTAACTATAAATTTAACTAAATTATTTGTCAACAATTTTTTTTATAGATATTTAATCTTTTTTGTTGAAAAAAAAATTCATTTCTTTGGATAAAAATTATTTATAATATTAAAAATTAATTTCTTTCGAGAAAAATTATTTTCAGTGTTGAAAATTAATTTTCTTATCTAAAAATTTAAGTAAATTTCTGTATTTTGTTGAAAAAAAAATTAATTTCTTTGAACAAAAATTAGTTTTAACATTAAAAATGAATTTTCTTAACTAAAAATTTCAGTAAATTTTTTGTCGACATTTTTTTTATAGATATTTAATCTTTTTGGTTAAAAATTTATCTACTTACTCAAATATTTTGTTTTAAAAAATCCTTTTTTTGTTTGTTGATGATTCATCATTTTAGTGGAAATTTTTTTTCTGCAAAAGATAACTATTTTGTTAACATTTTTTAAAAATGATTCTTTTAACTGAAAATTGAACTATTCTATGTTTGGTTGAAAAGCTATCTTCTTTAGTTAAAAATTTACGTATTTTGTTGAAACATTGTCTTTTGTGGTAAAAAATTAATCTTTTTGGTTCCAAATTCATTTCTTTGGCTTAAAATTTTTTTTTGTTATAATTATTTTTTTCTAGAAATTAAACTATTTCTTGGTTGTTTGAAATTATATTTATCTTTTTCAGTTGAAAATTTATCTTTTTATTTGAAGATTTCTGTATTTTGTCGGAAAAAATTCATTTCTTTGGTTAAAAAATAGTTTTAACATTGAAAATTAATTTTCTTAGCTAAAAATTCTAGTACATTTTTTGTCGAAATTTTTTAAATGGATAATTAATCTTTTTGGTTCAAAATTTAACTACTTACTCAAATAATTTGTTAAAATTTAATTGTTTTGGTTGGTGATTCATCATTTTAGTGGAAAATTCTTTTTTTTTTTCTTTGCAAAATGTAACTATTTTGCTAACATTTTTATAAAATGAACCTTTTTCGTTTAAAATTCTACTACTATTAGGTTGAAAATTATATTCAAAATTAAAATATTTGGTAACACATTCATGTGTTTTATTCAAAATTATTGTTTTTTTTTTGTATAAAATTATGATTTTTAGTTGAAAATTAATTTCTTTCGATAAAAATTAGTTTTAATATTGAAAAATAAATTTTTTTAAAACTAAAAATTTACCTAAATTTTGTGTAGGCATTTTTTAGGGATATTTAATCTTTTCAGTTGAAATTTCATCTGTTTGGTTGAAAAAAAACTACTTATTTAACAACTATGTTTAAAAATCATTTTTTTGGTTGATGATTCATTATTTTATTTGCATTTTTTGTGTGCAAAAGGTAACTATTTTGGTAATTTTTAGAAAATTATTATTCTTTTAACTTAAAATTGAACTATTCTTATTCAATTGAAAATTCAATTATTTGGTTGAAAATTTCTGTATTTTGTTGAAACTTTATTTTTTGTGCACCTTTTTGGTTGAAAATTTTATTATAAATTAAAATACTTGGTTGAAAATTTATGTGCTTTGTTGAAAAAAAAATTTGTTAGAAAATTAATTTGTCCGTTTCCAAATTCCTGTTTTTTGTTAAAAATTATTCATTTTTTGTAGAAAATTAATTACTTTGGATACAAATTAGTTTTAATATTAAAAATTAATCTTCTTTATTGATTAAATTAATTTTTTCTTAATTAATCGAATTTTTTTATAGATATTGAACCGTTTTTATTAAAAGATTAAATAATAGATTTTAAATTATTTTAAAAATTAATACACTTGGTTCGACATTTTGTTTTAAAGTATGTTGTTGAAAAGTATTTTTTTTTTGTAGAAAATTTAATTTCTTTGGTTAAAAATTAATTTTAATATTGAAAATTAATTTTTTCAACTAAGAATTTAACTAAATTTTTTGTCTAAATTTTGTTGTATTGACATTTGAACTTTTTGATTAAAAATGGAAGTATTAAGTTGAAAATTGATCAATTTTGTTCAAAATTCATATATTCTGTTACAAATTACTCTTTTTGGTAGAAAATTAATCTTTTTAATTGAAATCTTATTTTTTTGATTGAAATTTTATTTCTTTGGTTATAATTCAGCTTTTTTATTGATTTTTTATAGACATTTAATCTTTTTGATTAAAATCTAATCTGGTTGCTTAAAAATTAAACAGATATTTGGAATTTTTTTTCTTGTTGAAACTGATTTTTTTTTTTGTTAAAAATAGAGCTATTCCTTTTTTGCTAAAAAATTGATTTTTTACAGTTGAAATATCACTTATTTTGTTGAAAATTCGTATTTTCTGGTTTAACTTAACAGTCTTTCATTAAGAAAAATATTTTTTTGGTTAGAAATATCAACGGCTATACTTTTTGTTAAGAATTCATTTTTTTGATAAGGGATTCGTCAGTTCGGTTGAAAATTTAACAACTTTGTTAAAAATTCCCTTTTTCTTGCTTAAAAAATAATTATTTTGACTGAAAATATAACTATTAAATTTTAAATTAATAAATCTTAATCAACTAAAACTAAATTCCTAATTATGTGTGTGAAATTTGCAACATTCTTTCCTTCGAGTATTTCAAATTACCCAATGAAAAATGACCAAAATACTTTCGAGGTTTCCGTGACGCACCTCTTTTTATTTAGAAGGACTAGTGTAAAATAGGACATTTTGACAGGAATAGATTTGATATTTTTTTAATTTCTATTGGGAAGCGTATTCAAAACCCTACGTTTTTCCAGAAAAAAAATTAATCTTCTTTGCTACAAGTGGCATATGAAAAAATATGAGAGGGTCACTTTTTTCTAGTAAGGATTTTAAAGTTTTTACTTTAAAATAAAAAATCTTGTTTATTTATTTATTTCTCACATTATTTAAATATTATATATATTTATATTTATTTTATTATATTATCTGAAAATTTATTATTTTTGGTTAAAGATTTTATGTGATTGAAAATTTAATTATTTTCTTGAAATGTCATCCGTTTTGGTTAAACAATCAATTTTTGTTGTTAATGCAAGTTAATTCCTTTTGGTTAAAAGTGTACTATCATAATTTTGGATTGAAATTACACTTTTTAGGTAAAGACTTTATTATTTGTCGAAAATTTAATGATTTCGTTTAAAAAAACCATCCTTTTTTAGGTGAGAATTGAACTATTTATATGCCTACTATTTTTATGCGCCATTCACGTTTCTCGCAGTCGGTAATTTAACAGTCTGGGGAATTTGACTATGTACAGCGTGAGTCCTTTTTTTACATACTCTGAACGTAGTGATTTTCAACACGTATGAATTCATGCAAAGTCATAGAATTCAATCTGGAAGAGACGTCATTCTACACAACATGTGGAAATTCGCTTTCTAACCTGTAATTTTAATGCATCAAAAGTGACATTTTATATGTGTAAATTTACACTTTGAAGTGCAATTTTAAAACGTATTTTTTACAGTGGTTATAAGGTCTCAGTACCTCTCTTTCTTTTCATTATCTTTGACTATGATGTTTTTGTCAGCTGCTGCCGAAAATTCGATAACGAACCTGGTTCGCTTCTCGAAGTCAAGGAGAACCATGTCAGGCCTCGAGTGTGCAACAGAAACAATTGTCGATAATATAAAGTTCCAGTATATGCGGCACTTCCCATTTTCGACAATTGACTCAATTTCCCTAGGAGCATTTAGAGGAGTGATATTAAAGTGAATGCCGTAGAAGTGACAGAGATGGTAATAAAGCACTCTTAGTGCCGCATTGTGCCTTTGAATGTAGGTCGTTCCCGCGTGAGTTGGACAACTAGATAGTATGTGAGCTAAATGCTCGGGGTGTGCATGGCACGCCCTGCAGCTATCATTGGGAATGTCTTGGCTCAAAATGTGGCGACGGTATGTTAAGGTGGAAATGACACCGGCTTGGCATGC
Source organism: Belonocnema kinseyi (assembly GCF_010883055.1). NCBI lineage: Eukaryota > Metazoa > Arthropoda > Insecta > Hymenoptera > Cynipidae > Belonocnema > Belonocnema kinseyi. The sequence continues at coordinate 27,796,320 of NC_046660.1, forward strand.
CAAAATGAGACCCTCCGTACCAGACTTCAATCCGGGCGATTTAAGGAAAGCAAACGTTAGCTCTCACGGCATTGACTGATGCTCCACATTTCTGTGGAAGACGTAGTGCATCCTCTTATCGAGGAGATGTTCACGAAAGTTTTTCTCTTGTACTTTCTTAATCCGGGCTTTCAGGAGTGAGTACTCGAGATACATAAGATTTGATGCATTTTGCTCACCCCTGATGCTGAAGTTAAGTCCAAGTATTTCAGCAGCTTCCTCTACTGCTTTGTACAGAAACGCTACTACGCCCACTTCTTCGTGATTCCTGACTATTTTAAGAAGAGGGTCTCTTCCATTTGCAACTCTATGTGCTATACCCAGAATAATCCTGTTGTGAAGACATTCAAGACTCAATATTCCGCGACCCCCTTGACGGCGTCAGATGTACAGTCGTGGAACGGAAGAATTAAGATGCATGCTTTTGTTCATGTGCATAACCTTTCTTGTCCCGATATCAAGAGATCTGAGCTCGTTCTTCGTTTATGGAACTACTATAAATGAATGAGTACTACCGGAACGCGAGCATGTTCGTTGCAGATACTTTGTTCCTCGCCGGCAGTTCGGAAGACCAAATCTGCCGGATAAGACGTTTGTATCTGCTTCGGAGAGTATCTTTTATAGATTTCACATCATGAATGCGGCTTTGTGGCACGCCCAGGTATGTATAAGTCTCTCCAGCGCAAAGGTGTCGTATAGCTCTTCTATCTACGAGCTCAGGATCTTCAGGGATGACATTAAGTTTTCCTCGCTTCAAATAAACATTGGGGCATTTGTCTAACCAAAATTCCATTACAATTTCCTTAGTATATCGTTCGACAACCCCTAGAGCTAGATGTAGTTGCTCTTTGTTCTTAGAATAGATCTTAAGATCGTCCATGTAAAATACTTGAGTGACCTTGCATTTTCGATCTGTAGGTTTGCCGCACAAGTACCCGTCGGAATGGCGCAGTGCTAGAGATAGTGGCAATAATATAAGGCAAAAGAGGAATGGGCTCATGGTGTCGCCCTGAAAGACACCTCTCTGAAAGGTGACCTTGTTAGTTTTCACACGATTTTTTCCAGATAAGATAGTAAATCTGGTTTTCCAAAGCGGCATCAATCTCTCTATGCACCTAACGATTTGCGGATGAACCTTTAAGCTTACCAAAAGACGGATGATAAGTCTATGGGAGGTCGAATCGAAAGCTTTCCGATAATCAATCCAGGCCATCGATAGGTCACGCTGGTAGAATGCTGCATCTTTGCAGACACATCTATCGATGAGCAAGTTCTCCGGACATCTCGCTACGCCTTTCTTTGAGCCACGTTGTTCATACATTTCTTGCCACATAGGTTAAATTGCCCGAAAAATCCTATCATTTAGGATAGCTGTGAATATCTTATACAGTGTGTTCAGACAAGTGATTGGCCTGTAATTATTTGGGTCAGCTAAGTTGCCTATTTTCGGCAGGAGTATTGTGCGCCCTTCCACCAACCCCTCCAGATTCGGCTCTTCCGACTTTAAACATGAGGTGAAAAAATGGGCCAAATGCTGATGGGTTGAAGGAAACTTCTTCCACCAGAAGGTTTTGATACAATCTGGTCCCGGTGCGGAATAGTTCTTCATCCCTCTTAATACTTTTTCACCCCTCGGTAGTGATGGGTGGGCATTCTTTATCAGGTGTTATCAAAGCAACACATAACTCCTTGAAGCTATTTATATTTTCTGAGTCTTCTTCCAGTCTATGTTGCACTTCGTAGACTTCTCTCCAAAATACTTCGACCTCCTTTGGTTTGGGCGGGTGGTCGACAGTAACTGGAGGGTCTTGGAAGAGTCGAGATGGGTCAGAGAGAAACTTTTGATTTTCTGTGACCCATTTCTCCCTCCGCTCTAGACTTCTGTTAGTGTCAGATACTACAGATAGTTCATAGGCCCTTCGGTTTGATTCTAGAGAAATCAAAACCAAATAAAAGAAAGGAATATATCAATGATAGGATTGTTCGGGCAATTCGGGTACTTGTGCGGCAAATCTGCAGAACGAAAGTACAAGGTCACTCATGTATTTTACATGGACGATCTTAAGATCTATGCTAAAAACAGAGAGCAACTACGTATAGCTCTAAGGATTGTCAAACGATATTCTAAGGAAATTGGAATGCAATTTGGGCTAGACAATGCGCCAAGGTTTACTTGAAGCGAGGAAATCTTAATGGCATCCCTGAAGATCTTGAGCTCGTTGATAGAAGCGCTATACGACACCTTGGCGCTGGAGAGACTTATACATACCTGGGCGTGCCACAAAGCCGCATTCATGATGTGAAATCTATAAAAGATACTCTCCGAAGCAGATACAAACGTCTTATCCGGCAGATTTGGTCTTCCGAACTGTCGGCGAGGAACAAAGTATCTGCAACGAACATGCTCGCCGTTCCGCGACTGTACATCTCACGCCGTCAAGATGGTCGCGGAATATTGAGTCTTGAATGTCTTCAGAACAGGATTATTCTAGGTACAGCACATAGAGTCACAAATGGAAGAGATACTCTTCTTAAAATGGCCAGGAATCACGAAGAAGTGGGCAAAGGAGCTTTTCTGTACAAAGCAGCGGAGGAGGCTGCTGAAACACTCGGACTTAACTTCATTATTAGGGGTGACTTTTCGGCTTAAAAATTTAAAAAATAATTTTTTTTTCTTGGTGAAAAGTTTAACAACTTTTGTTGATAATTAATCTCTTTTGGTAAAAGTGACGTATTTTTTAATAAAAATGTAACTGTTTTTTTTTAAGACTGTTGAAAATTCATCTGTATGGTTGAATTCAACTATCTTTATTTAAAATTTAAATCCTTTAAGGCTGAAATGTCAACTATTACTTATTGCCTTAAAAATCCATGATCAGCTTGTATGCAAGATAAATTGCTTTGTTCAAAATTCATTTTTTTTAATTAATCTTTTTAACTTAAAACCTAATTATTTCATATTTCGTGGAAAATTCTTATATTATGTTGAAAATTCCTCGTTTTCATAGAAAATTAATCTTCTTAGCTAAATATGAACTTCTTTGTTCAAAGTTAATATTTTCGGGTTGAAAATGTAACTATTCGTTAAAAAAATCATCTCTTGTTGTGTAAATTTCGTCTTTTTTCGTTAAAATTTTACTTTTTGGTGAAAATGACTATTAACAAATTTTGTTGCAAATTCGTTTGTTTTGGTACAATTCAAATCTTTTTTACTTGAAATTTAAATAACTTCTGGTTGACATATCAACTATTACTTTTTTTCGTTGAAAATTCCATTTCTAGATTAAAAATTAAGATAATATTATTAAAATAGAAATTTAATTTAATTAAAAATAATAATTAAATTAGTAAACTAAACTTAAATTTTTATTTGATAACAAATTTAATAAATTCAATAATTTGGTAAATATTTTTTTCTTTGTTAAAAAATGTAATTTCTTTGATAAAAGTTACCTGTTTCTTCAGAAAAAAAATTTGTTAAGAAAAGTCTTATTTTCGGTTTGAAGAGTAAACTTTTTAGTATAAAACTCAACTATTTGTTTGAAAATTAATTTTTTTGTTACAAATACATATTTTCGGTTTGTAAATTCAACTATTTTGTAGAGAATTAATATTTTTGGTCGAAAGTCAACCTTTTTGTTAGAAATTAAAATTTTCATGTTTTTTGTTGTTGTAGAAAATTTGTCTTCTTGGCTTCAAAAGTCAACAATTTCCTTCACATTTTTTTTATTGTTAATAAATTATATTATTTTTTAAACATTTTGGAAAATTCACATTTTCTGGTTGAAAATTAAACTATTTCGTTGAAAAATCGTCTTCTTGGCTTGAAAAATTAACAATTTGGTTAAAAGAAATTTTCTTCGTTAAAAAGTTAAAAATTATAGTTAAGAATGAAACTAATTACTGAAAATGTACTTTTTTTGTTAAAAGCTTACATTTTCGGCTTGAAAATTGAATATTTTTGGTAGAAAATGCAACAATACATTTAAAAAATTAACTTTTTTGTTGTAAAATAATGTTTTCGGATTGAATAATAATAACTGTTTGTAGAAACTTCGTCTTTTGAGTTTAAAAATTGAACAATATGGTTTAAATTATTTTATTTCTCGACTGGAAAAATTTTGATAGTAGAAAATTTTGCACTTTTGTAGAAAATTCTTTTCTTTATTCTAAAAACACATCTCTTTAGTTAAAAATTGAACTTTTTTGTAGAAAATTCGTCTTTTTGACTTGAAAAATCAACAATATGGTTGACATTTTTTTCCTGTTTGGTCGCAAAATTTTTTTAGTTGGAAAATCCTACTCTTCTGTACAAAATGTGTCTTTTAAGTTTCAAAATAATTTTTGGTTGAAAATTTATCTTTTTTCATTGGAAATTTAACTTTTGGTTGAAAATTAATGTATTTTTGCTGAAAATTCGTCCTGTTTGGTAGGAATTCTGGGTAGAAATTTCATTTTTTATTGAAAATTTTGTAACGGTTTGGTTCAAAATTAGCCTGTTTTGTTTGATGATTCACTTCTTTTTTTAAGAATTATTTTGTCTGGTTAAAATTAAAATCTTTTTTAGTTGAGATATAAATTATTACATTTTTTGTTGAGAATTCCTTTATCTAACTCAATTGTATTATTTGGTCACGAAATAGAATATTTTGTCGAAAATGAAATAATTTGGTTAAAAAGTTACCCTTTTTCATTGAAAATGAAACGATTTTCATAAAAAATTAAACTATTCAAAAATTAGCTTTTTTGTTGAAGATTAAACTGTTTTGTTGGAAATTTGCCTTGTTTGGTTAAAAAAAATTTCCCTTTTGACTGAAGAATTTTCCTTGATTGATTGTTTAATAAACAATTTCAATTTTTTGTTGAAAATTTGTGTTTTATCTTAGTAAAAAAATAATTTTTGAATGGAGAATATAACTATTCCATTATTTGTTGAAAATTGATCTTTTTAGTTAAAAATTCCACGAATTATTTGAAAATTACTCTTTTTAGTTCTAAATATAAAAACTTTGTTAAAAAATCCTTTATTGTGGTGAAAATGCAATAAACTTTTTTTACTCAAAATTTGAAACATTTCAGGATTTGTATTTATCCTACCCAATGTAATTTTACAAAAACGTGTTAAGTGTATAAACAGTTTGTATAATACTTTGATAATATTTACCACCTTATAATCTCTAAATTATTGATTAAAAGCCTAGTATCTATTTTGAAGAACTTAACCGTGTAGATAAATAATATTTATACGGTGCAAATAGTTAGGGTACAAATTACAAGTTTATTACAAAATCGATTATAAACTTCGTGAAGGATATTAAAGAGAGAAAGTAGTCTAAATTATAAGCATTTAATTATCAAAACTTTCAGATTAAAGAAGACTTTTTCATAATAATAGGTAATAGAAAATTAATATTCTTGATTGAAAATGAACATTTTAGAAGAAAATTCGTCCTCCTGACTTGATCATTCAAAAAATTTGGTAAAAAGTTAAAATATTTGGTTAAAAATTAATTTCTTCATGAATTTATATCTATTTTGAAAATACTACTATTTTGTTGAAAATTTTGTTTCAACTTAGGATTTTTAATTAAAAATCTTACTATTTAACTTTTGGTTGAAAATTCATGTATTTTTGTGAAAATTCATCTTTTTCTGTAGAAAATTATTCTTTTTTGGTAATTTTTTGTTGGTTTGTGCAAAATTTTTCTTGGTTGATGATTTTATCTGTTTCAGTAAAAAATTTCTCTTTTTTGGTTAAAAATGTAACGGCTTGGCTAAAAATTAAACTGTTTATTAAAAAATTAACTTTTTTTCTGAAGTCATATTTTTGGCTTGAAAATTCAACTGTTTTGTAGAAAATTTTTCTTCTTGGCTTAAAAAATTAACTATTTCACTTAAAAATTCAACTGTTTCGGTTGAGGATTTAACCATGAATTTTTTGGGGGTAAAAGTTTATTTTTTCAACTAAAAATCTAACTATTCCATTTTGGATTGAAAATTCATCTTTTTTTTGGCACAAAATTATTGTTTTTCATTGAAACTAGAACTATTTTGTTGAAAACTCATTTTTTTTTTCTTGTTAGAAGTTAATCATTTTAGCTGAAAATGTAACTATTCTATTTTTGGTTGAAAATTCCTTTGGTTGAAATTTTTTTCTTTCTTGACTGTATAATTATTCTCGGTTAGAAATTTATCTTTTTTCATAAAATGTTATCCTTTTTAGTTCAAAATGTAACTGTTTTTTTTTAATTCAAATTTTCATGTAAAAATTGGTTAAAAAATCAACTTTTTGTTTAAGAATTTAAAAAATTCGTTAAAGATTCTTCTGATTTGGTTAAAATCAACTGTTTATTATTGAAAATTGAGATTCTTTTTTGTTTAAATATCTATTTTTTGTTGTGGAAAATTTAACTACTTGCTTAAAAACTGTTTTGTTGAAAACTCTTTTTTTGTTAACATTGATATTTTCGGTTTGAAAATTCAACTATTTTGTAGAAAATTTGTCTTTTCGTAAAGAACTTATCTTCTTGGTTGAAAATAAACTTTTTCGTTGAAAATTAATTTTTTTTTAAACAGTTTTGTTGAAAATTTGTCTTCCTGCTTGAAAATTCAACAATTTAACATTTTTATTCTTCTTGAAAAATAAAATTTTTTTGTTGAACATTCAACTATTTATAAACTTTTTTATTGAAAATTAATGTTTTCGTATTTTTTCAACTGTTTTGTAGAAAATTCATCTTCTTGGCTTGAAAATTCAACAATTTGGTTTAATTTTTTTTCTTTGTTAAATTTTTTTATTAAATGTTATCTGGTTCTTGAGGAACAAAATTGTTAAAAATTCAACTATTTTGTAGAAAATTCGTCTTTTTGTAGAGAATTAATCTTTTTGGTTGACAATGAACTTTTTTGTTGAAAATTAATATTGTCGTGTTTTCTTAAATCTGTTTTGTAGAAAATTCGACTCCCTGTCTTCAAAATTCAACAATTTGTTCAACATTTTTTGTACTTAAAAAATTAAAATTTTTGGTTAAAAATTAAACTATTTATAAAGATCTATCTCTTTGGTCAAAAAGAACTATATGTTAAAAACTCGTTTTTTTTTTGTTGTCAAATATTATTCTTTTTTTCTGAAATCTAATTATACCATTTTTTGTTAAAAATTCATGTATTTTGTTAAAAATTCGTCTTTTTTGTAAAAAATTAATCTTTTTGGTTGAAAATATAGTAGCGTCAACGAATGATTTTAGTAGGAAGTCCTCAAGAACAGCTTCAATCTTAATTTTTTTTCTATTATTTAAAATCAGAAACCTTTTGGAGGGGGCAAACAAGTATTTATATTGTTTAAACAATTGTAATGATATTTAAGTGTAAAAAAAATTTTTATACGATATTCAGCAAAAACTTTAAAAAAACAGATATTTATATTTTTATTCATATTGCAGTCATAAATAGCTAAAAACTAAATCAAAATACAGTAAAAATTTTTCGAATAATTAGTTATCATTTTTTTATATAATAGTACAGTGACATAAAATTAATATACATAACACAATTAGGAATGTCTTTATTGATTTATTTAGTATTTAAACAATTAATGGTGAGAAATTTAATATTCTATATCGGACATTACTGAAAAGATAATGAAATTTAAATAAATAAAATTTATGAAGACTTATTTATCAGTTTTTTTACAATATTTTATTAAATGTAAAAAATTTAGTGCTTTACTCACATATACATAAAATAGAAAATTTAATTTTCATTAATATTCTGCGTATCAGAGATACGATTAATCGCGATGGATAATAACAATACCACGCTTGTTTATTATGCGAGTTAATTTGTCTCTAACAAATTATTATAAATAAATATAAATGTGAATAACAATTTGTTGAAATTAAAAAAAAAATCAAAATAAATTTTTAGAAAACTTTCTTATTCTCAAACCAGAATAATTTTTTACTAAATAATTTATTATTTAACCGAAAACATGAATGTTCTACCAAGAAGTTTAATTTTTTGGAGAAAAAGGCGAATTTAAAAAAATTGAATTTTTAAACAGTCTATTGAATTTTTAACTATAAAAGATAAATTTTCGGTCAAATAGTTTTATTTTCTTTTGAAAAAAATAAATTTTACCAAAAAATAAAATACTACAATTTTTAATCAAAAAAATTATTTTTTTAGAAAAAAACTAATTTAAAAAAAAATAGTTAAACTTTTAATTAAATAGATGAATTTTTAACTGAAGTGATGAATCTTCACCTGAAATAGTTTAAGTTTTATTAAAAAAATAAACAATCAAACAATAGTTAAGGACTTGAAAAAATTTAAATTGTCAACCAAAGATATTAATTTTCAACTAAAGCCATGCACCAAAAAATACATTTTTAAGAAACTACTTCATCTTTTAATCCAAATGTGGAATTTTCTACCAAAATGATTAATAATTAATCATTTTGGTCGAAATTCGGTATAAAATTATTTTATACCTTAAAACATTTATTTATTTATTTTAACAACTTTTTTTTATTCTGAAATTACTATATACAGAGATTTGCAGAAAAAATGGGGACAAACCTTAATTTTTTATATAAATATAATAAATATTGTTTAAACAATATAAATGATTGTTTGCCACCTCCAAAACGTTTCTGATTTTCAATAATATAAAAAAACAAAATTTTAAAAAAAGTTATCAAAATCGGACCTATTGTTGAGGACTTCCAAATTTTGCCTTTTTTATGTATTCATTGATTATACTAATAAACTTTTTTATTGAAAATTAAGGTTTTCGTCAACTCTTTTGTAGAAAATTCGTCTTCTTCGGTTAGAAATTCAACAATTTGGTTTATATTTTTTTCTTTGTTAAATTTTTTTTTGTGAATGTTATCTGTTTTTTAAGGGAAAAAAAATTGTTGAAAATTCAACTATTTTGTTGCAGAAAATGAACTTTTTTGTTGAAAATTAATATTTTCGTGTTTTTTTAATAACTGTTTTGTAGAAAATTCGAAAAAAAGAAATAGAAATAAAATATATAATAATATAATAATATATTATATATATATATAGAGAGAGAGAGAGAGATAAAATAAAATAGAAATAGAAAAATCTTGTTTTTGTTAAAAAATTAAACTTTTTGGTTAAAAATTCATCTATTTATTGAAACTGAATTTTGTGGTTGAAAATTCAACTATTTGTTGAAAAATTCACTTTTTTGTTTTAAAATAACATTTTCGGGTTGAAAATAAAAACTGTTTCGTAGGATATTTTCGAAGGAGATAAGAGAGATAAGAATAAATAATCTAAATTATAAGCAAAAAATTATAAAAGCTTCAACTTTAAGATTAGAGAAGACTTTTTTAAGATAAGACGGAAATCATGTCAAGTTCCAGAATATTCATTATTTTTCCTTCAGAAATGGGCACTTATCTAAAGTTTGCCTTTATTACGTCCTAATGGGTCTGACAATCAGTTTTTGAGGTCAGTTTCTAGCAGTCTCTAGCAGTCTCGAACAGTCTCTCTTCGAGTGATATTATATTTTATCGACTAACAGCAGCCATTATACAAGAATAAATAATTAACTATAATAATGTCTCAACAGAAAATGGCAAGAAAGAATTTAGTTAATTCAGTTTTTACGGCAGTGGAAGAATCTCTAACAGGATGGTCCATGGCATTTCCACATCTTGAGTTTCATTCTACAAAAAGAGTCGTTTTAGCACCACTCGTAAGTAGATCATCTTTTTATCGTATTTATGAATTTTTAATGAATTTTCATCAATTTTTAACTGTTAAATACTTAAAAATTTTTTTAAATCATTGAATTTGGACAACACACTATTCAATGTTTCAATTAAAATAAGATAAATAGAAGCCCTGATTTATCAGGAAATCTCCTGATTTTTTTATCGATGTCCTGATTTTTTGTGCTGTGTCTTGATTTTTTAAGACCGAAAACGAAAATTCGCGATTTTTATTGCTTGAAATTAAATTTTGTTTACAATTTCTGAAATTTTACTGTTATTAAAAAAAACATTGAATTGCCTTAAAAAATTGCACATTTTTAAGCTTTTTTTAAAAATATAATTACCGTATTGCATGGATTATACTCAATTAAAAAAATTAAAAAGTCAGTCTTTTCAGTTTGAAAATTAAACTGGTTTGTTGAAAATCCAAATTTTTGTTTTAAAAATTCAAAGTGTTTTGGGCAAAATTCATCTTTTTGGCATGAGAATTAATTTTGTTAACTCTAAACTTAACTATTCCGTTTTTGATTATTTCTTTGGTTGAAAATTCAAATATTTTCTTAAAAGTTCATTTTTTATGGTTGAAAATTAATTTTGTAATAATAATAATAAATAATATTTTTCTTTAGGATGAAAATGTATCTTTGTTAATTTAAAATTCATTTATTTTGTGGAAAATTCATTCTTTTTGTTATAAAAGTAATCTTCTTGGTTAAAAATTAACTTTGTTCTGTTAAAAATTAAATTATTTTGTTGAAACATAGTTTTTTCATTAAAAGGAAAATAATATTTTAAACTGAAAATATGAGTATTCCATTCTTGTTAAAAAATTTATATTTTTTAATTGAAATTCATCTTCTTAGCATAACATTATTTTTATAACTAAAACTTTAACTATTCGATTTATGATGAATTCTTTGCTTGAAAATTTATATATTTTGATAAAAGTTCTTTTTTTAGATTGAAAATTAATTTTTAAATAGAAATAAATACTATTTTACTTTGGGTTGAAAATTCATCTTTGTGCATTTAAAATTCATTTATTTTGTGGAAAATTCATTCTTTTTGTTATAAAAGTATTTTAAACTGAAAATATGAGTATTCCATTCTTGTTAAAAAAATTATATTTTTTAATTTAAATTCATCTTATTAGCATAACATTATTTTTATAACTAAAACTTTAACTATTCGATTTATGATAAATTCTTTGTTTGAAAATTTATTTATTTTGATGAAAGCTCATTTGTTATGGTCGAAAATTAATTAGTAAAGAAAAATAATTACTATTCCATTTTAGATTGAAAATTTATATTTCTTAGTTTAATATTAATTTATTTTGTTGATAATTCATCCTTTATGGCAGAAAATTCAACTATTTGGTTGAAAATTCATGTTTTTTGTTAAATATTAAATTATTTTGTTGAAAAATAGTTTGTTTTATATTTGAAAATTATTCTTTTTCACTGAAAAGATGATTATTGCATTTTTAGTTGAAAATTTATCTTTTTTAATTGAAAATTCATGCGTTTTGTTAAATATGCATCTTTTTACGTAAACAATTAATCTTCATTTTTTCAACTTTATCTTCTTGGTGGAAAATCCCACTACTTATTTCATATTTCTTGTATTTATTTAAGATTAATTATTATAGTTGTAAATTAATTTCTTTGCTTACAAATTTAAGTATTTTGTTGAAAAATCTCTTTTTTTTAAATTATAATTTTAAAAGAAAATATAATTATTCCATTTTTGTTAAAAATTTATCTTTTTTAAGTGGAAATTCATGTATTTTGTTGAAAGTGCATCTTTTTCGTAGAAATTTAATTTTTTTGCTTAAAAATGAAACTGCTTTGTTGAAAAATCCTTTTTTTTTGTATAGTCCAGGGAATGAAGGATTTTTTCACCAAAAAATTGTAGAATGAAAATGAGATATGCCATTTTATAATCTATTTTATATAATTTCTAGAAAATTAATCTTTGTGGTTGAAAATTGATATTTTTGGTTAAAAATTCATTTATTAGATTCAAGTTCTACTTTTAAAAATATTTATAATTATAGTTGCAATTTAATTTATTTCGTTAAAAAATTAACTATTTTCCTGAAAATTTATCTTTTGTAACAGAAAATTAATCATCTTGTTGAAAAATTCATCTCTTGATCCACGATTAATTTCTTTGATGGAAAATTGAACTATTTTCATGAAAAATCATTCCATTTTGGGCTCATTTTTTACAGTAAAATTAATTTTTTCTTAAAGATTCCTAATTCTAGTTGAAAATTCATTTCTTCTGTTAAAAATTAAACTATTTTATTGAAAATAGGACATATAGGCATTTTGGACATTTTTGAGACCTCTTTTTTTAAAATTCAAAAATTCTCTTAGTGATTATTCGTAGTTCTTGAAAATACAAAAATTTTATCCTAATAACTTTTTTCGATAAAGAAATTACGAGAGTCAATGCACTTACAAAATTTAAAAAAAAAGTAAACGAAAACGAAAATTTTAAGGTAAATAACGCTCGAAACGAACAGAAAAATTAAAAAATTAAAAACTTTAATTTTTGAAGGCCCTACAAGATTATCATAACAACTTTTTAATTTTTTTCGAAAAATTGAATATTCAAATTTTGACGACACAAAAAAAAATTAAAATTAAAAAATTAAATTTTTCGGCCAAACTATGCAAGATACGAAAAAAGATGTATGGATTAAAATTGTGCATCCAAAAAAGTTCTACACACTTGTCATTAATAATTTTTTATTAGAATGCGCTGCTTTTGTTTTAATCATGAAAAATAACATTCACGATAAAAATTATTAAAGTAAGCATAAAAAAATAAAAATTGTACATTACTTTGCATTATCTGAATAAGCAGTACCAGACCGAGGTCAAATCCGAAGGAGCTTTAACAAAAGAGAATTCACAATCACTAACTTGCAGTTTTCGTTTTGTTGGCATTTAATTTTAAAAGGCCTGCGCACAAATGTGGTGAAAATACGAAGCGTTCACTTTATTTTGTAAAAAATAAAATCAAAGAACAGTTGAAAAATCTAATACTGTTTCGAAATTCATCTAACAACTACAATTTCCAACAGTACGAGAGATAAAAAAGAAAAGAGGGGGATTTTGAGGTTTCCTTCTTTTTCTTTCAACTTTTTTTTAATTTTGTGTTTTTTTTATTAGAATGAAGATATTTTAGAAAGTGTTGTCTAAATAGTTGGATTTTTTTTTAATTTTCAACAAATTCGTAGTCAAATTTTAACGTGAAAGGTTGAAGAAGCATTCAAATCTGAATTAAATCTAAATTTAATTTCTTAAATAACTGAATTAGTTATCAAAAAATAAGTTCTTATACGAGAGAATTTTCATAGTCAATTTTTTATTTTCAGTGGAGAGAACCTAGCGAAAAAGTGACAGTTATTTGCGGTGGAGGCAGTGGGCATGAGCCTTTTGCAGCCGGTAAAATCGAATCTATTATTGATCAATTTAATATTTTGCAAAAGTGAAACTGCATTATTGAATTTTCTTTTTTCAGGATTTGTCGGTTCCGGCATGTTGAATGCAGCGATTGCTGGGTCGATATTTGCTTCACCACCCTCCAGTAACATTTTATACGCCCTAAAGTGTGTATCAATGAATAACAAAGGTTAAATTGACATTTAATTGCACTAAAGTTAAACATATAGTAATTGATTCAAAATTTAAAAAAAAGAACGATCAACTTCCTTTAACTGTAAAATTAATTTTAATAAACAAAATCAGGGTGGCCGTTTTAACCGAAGAATTCCCGGCCATTTCCTGGTGCGCGAACATTTTTCACGGTCACTAAAATTTAAAAAATGAAACTCTAAGCCTTCACATTTTTCCATCTAAAATAATAAAAAAATAAAGTACAAATTAAAGCAGTTATAATGGAACTTTGGAATTTTAATAATTTAAACATGAAGTTTGAAAGTTATTTTATTTAAAAAATGTTAAATAAATTATTGTTAAATAAGTTTAAAAAATGTTTTTAAATAAGTTGTAAATAAATCCACGTTATCATTTTCAATTGTTTAAATTAAAAAAATTAATCAATAAACATACAAATTTATATTACCTCAAAGAATTTTAAACTAGAAACATTAAATATTTCAAAATTTAATTTTTTTTCTAAACTAAACACTTCATAAATTAGAAGTCAAATTATTTTCATTTATAATAATTTAAAATCCTTGAAGAGCTTCCAAATTTTATTTCAAAATTTAGAGAAATCCGGACGTTGATATAAATCTTTTCAAATTTAAAATTATTTTTGAAAGTTTTTCAGAACTTCTAAATATCTTTTAAAATGAATTGTATTTTGCCTACAATTTTTGAAAAATACTAAAAATTTTGAAAAAATTCCTTAAATTTTTAATGTAAATAAGAATTGAACACTCATATTTTGTATAAAAAATTTGAGTAATTTTAAGAGATATTTAGAAATGTTGAAAATATTCAAAATTAATTTAAAACTTGAAATGTTATCAAATGACTTAAACGAAGTGTATGCACCGATAAAATTCGGTCTTCATGTTTGAAAAATTATAAAAAGAGAATATTTAAAAAGATTTGAAAACCTATTTTCCCAACTTTACCTACGATTTTCTTCAAATCCTGCAAATTTAAAAATAAAATCCTCAAAACCTTCCATATTCTATTTTAAAAAATTTGAAAATCTTTTAAAATATTTGTAAATATTCTCTTAAAATAATTTTTCAAAATTAAAAATCATTTTTCATCTTCCTTGAAATCTTAATAAGCTGATTTTATTCTTCTTTAAAGCCTTTCACAATTCTTGAAAAGCTTTTAAATTTTTTGTTTTAAATAGATTTTTAATCTCTTAAAAACATCTAAATATCTCTTAAAATTACTCAAATTTTTTTTACTGATAATAAGTGTACAATTACTATTTATGCATCAAAATTAAAAAATTTCACTCAAAAATAATAATTTTTTTGATAAAATAATTAAAATTATAATGTGCCAATCTTAAAAGGTCTTCGAAATTTTAATGTTTCCAGGCTTTCTATGTCAAACAATTAATTTTAAAATTGTTTACTTTTAAATATTTGGTTTTAATGTATTCGTCTTAAATTAACATCATTGCTAAATATAAAATAATTATTCTTTTTCTTAATTAAAAATTTTCAAATCGAATGGGTTAAAAATGGAATATTTTTGACTAAAACAATACTTCAAATTTAATAAAAGCCTTTAATTACGAATATATTATGCTGAAGTTGTTTTTAAGTTGAAAACAGTTTATAAAGTTTAAATCAGACGTTTACATTTTTAATGACTAAAACTTTCGATTTGAATCCGTTTAATTTTTAACTTTAAAATCTGGAAATTCTTAAATTTTAAACAGAATTAGAATCGATATGTTAAATCAATTTCTGTTCACTTTTTAATACTTAAAGTACAGATCCATTAAAAAAAGTAATTATTTATATTTTCAGTTGATCAAATAAGAATCTTTTTTATCCCAAATTTTCAAATTCAAACACTTTTAATTTTTCTTTGTTTAAGTCTTCAAGAAAACATTTTAAAATTATTTAAATTAACGAATTTTTCGAATTTTTGGGACGACTAGATTCCATCCCCTTTTAAAACTCTCTGAATTTCTTGGGACTAGATACATCCTGTAAGAAAATAAATTATTATTTTCAGCTGGAACTGTAGTTATTATACCTAACTACACTGGAGATTGTTTAAATTTTGGATTAGCAATTGAAAAAGCCAAACTTTTAGGCTTAAAGGTAAGAAATTAAATATTGTGGTAATCAACATAGGTATCTGTTTATATCGAGAACATAATTACGAGGGTGGGGTGAAAAGTTTCCGGCCTGATAAGGAAAAACAACTTTTTGCGTTGTTTTTTTTCACTTCATTTTTCAACATAATTTCCCTTAAGTCTAATACATTTCTCATAACGGTGCTCCAAGACAGTGATGCCATTTTTATAGACCGATACGTCAATTGCCTCAAAATATTCATTTACAGCATCGATGACTTCCTCGTTGCGTTGAAATTTTTTACCTCCGAGCCATTTTTTAAGGTTAGGGAACAGATGAGAGTCGCTGGAGGCCAAATCTGGCGAATATGGCGGATGGGGGAACAATTCCAAAATTTTTTGATCATTTCGGGAGTTGCGACCTCAAGGGGGTGTCCTGAACTTGGTACGTCAGAAGTGCTCGTGCGACCTTTCTTAAATTCAGAAACCCACTGTTTAACCGCCGAATATGATGGAGAAGAGTCTTTCAGTGTGGAATCTATTTCTTCTTTATTTTGAAGTGGTATTAGGCCTTTTAAATAGAAATATTTAATGACCGCACGCTTCTCTGATTTGTCCATTTTTGCACAAACAATCGAGGTGTATTGTTCAGTAGGCTTTCAAATGTATACTAATAAAGTAATCGACTTAAAAATTGATATAAAAGCTAGTGAGAGATAGTACTATAGAATACAAGCTAAAAATTAGACCTGCTGGAGCCATCTCTAGGTCAGTCCGGAAACTTTTTACCCCACCCTCATACTTGAATCTTTGGTTTTCACTATTGTTTTTTTATTACGAGGGTAGTTCAATAAGTCCTTAGAATGACCAACAGATGGCGCGCGAATCGCTCCAAATCATCTGTTTTCAGTCAGCACCACTCCCGACT
>NC_046660.1:27812895-27819884 GCF_010883055.1 Belonocnema kinseyi
AGCTCCAAGGAGATTATGTTAAAAAATAAAAAAAAATTTACCCAAAAAAAATTGTTTTTATACTTCATTCTAAGGACTTATTGAACTACCCTCGTATTAAACCATTAAGCCATTTCCCTTTCGGGTTAGGCGTGACTCACTCGGTGGAGGATGGGAGTAATGCGAAGAAGGGTTTATGGAATTTTTAAATTGATCTAGAATTTTCATGTTATTTATTTAAATATAACGTTCGTTCCGCAATATTGTTCCGACCAAGGTTACTGAACCATCTCTCTAGCAATCACCCCAAATGAATATCCTCACAAAGTCCTTATGCGAGGTTCCCCACTTGGATCCATTAGTGTCCCATGTCTTTTGTTTTAGGCGTCATTCACTCTACTGGCACTCTTTTTATTAACTATTTGCCGCCATACTTTTCTTTCACTGCCATTTACTTTACGTTGATACACTTGTTTTTTTAATCGTTCATTTGGCATTCTCTCAAAATGCCCGAATCATCTCAACCGATTTCTTTCCTATGTATTCACTAGCGTCTCTTCTGTACCACATTCTTTGAAAACTATCTCGTTACTCACTCACTTTCTCCATCAGAGTTTTCGCACATATTATGCGCAGGAATCTCATATCAATCGTGTTAATTTTACTCTTAACTTTTTCTTGATAGGTCCATGTCTCGCTACCGTATAGTACAGTCGCAGTCGGTACAAATATAGAACTTGGATACTAATGGACCCAAGTGAGGAACCTCACATGCCGACTTTGTGAGGATCTTCACTTGGGGTGATTGCTAGAGAGATTGATCAGAAAAGTGGGTCGGAGCAGTGTTGCGGAACCAACTTGTTATTTAAATAAAAAACACGAGAATTCTAGGCAAATTTAAAAATTCTACAGGGTGGACTCGCTAGGGCTTACATACATGGCGAGTTGAATGCTACCCGAATTGCACAACAGCAGGGGAGAAGCCATTATACAGGGGTATTTTCATATTTCGCGCCTCTAAAGTTGCATTTGGATCGGCCATTCGGCCAAGTTCGTGCATCTTCGGATCAAGTTTATGATAGTTTCCATGGTTGCGTTCGAAACTTCAAAAGGTTATGTTCAGATTCACCTGTTTGCCCTAATCGCTGTCAATAAATGTAGGCAATGTTAATTTAAAGTTTACGCATGTAATATTTCATTCACTTTATTTGAAACATATCCTGTCTATTCATAACATACCTTTTTTATGCAGTAAAAATAAGCATTAAACACCATATACTCTTCGCCCACTGTAAGCACAGAATATTATTACTATTTTATAGTATTTGTCACTTAGCAGCTATTCTCTAATGTTATTAGCACAGAAAAAAAATTAAGTTTACTTCTCAGTTCACATGTTTTACTTCATTATTAATTAAACACTTTTATTATTTGTAATTACTATATAACATAAACTATATTGTTTTGACACTTGCATCCGTTTGAAGTTTCGAACGCAACCATGGAAACTATCATAAACTTGATCCGAAGATGCACGGACTTGACCGAATGGCCGATCCGAATGAAACTTTAAAGGCGCAAAATATGAAAATACCCCTGTATAATGGCTTCTCCTCTGCTGTTGTGCAATTCGGGTAGCATTCAACTCGCCATGAATGTACGCCCCAGCGTGTCCACCCTGTATATCCCTTTCTCATATTACTACGTTCCACAGAATAAAGGAATGATGACATTTTTCGCAGGACGACAAATACCCGAATAATGCATTTATTATTAAATTTGTTTATAATATTAACAAAAATAGTCTTAAGAGAAATTTTCTTCATTAAAATATTGTTTCCATCCAAATTTATTGCAATATGACTTAAAAAACGTTAAATTATTGAAAATGATAAGAGAACACATTTTTAACAAATAATTTGTTTATAAAAATTTTCTTTGTTTATTATATCATGATGGAGTATCTTGAAATAATGTAAATCTTTGAAACTTTGGCGATTACAATAATTTTCCTATTACTGACGAGCACCGGGAACGTCAAATAGAAAAAATGGTCATGTTTTTCGTTATATTTATTCATTTATAAAAAAACTGAAAAATTAAATTAAAAATCAGGCTCGACAACTTTCTTTGATTTTTATCAGTTTAAAAAAAACATCCAAATTGGTCCACAGGTTCAGCAGAAATCATATTTTAACCAAAAAATGTACGTTTTCCCCACTGTGCGCTAGTCAGCAGAACCGTCATTAGAGTAAAAGGGATAGAGTACTTTTCTTCCAATTTTCCGCTCTATGTCTCTTTTACTCTTATGATATTTCCTGTTGGCTGGTGAGCAGTACACATGCGTGTAAATACATCCTTAATCGATTTTTAACTGTCAAAATTTAAGTATGTTTTAACCAATCAGATTGTCGGATACATGAGAATTATTACGGAAATTGCCGAACACGCATTAAGATAATCTTAAGTTTTGTCTTACTAAAGCTAAGCTTACACAAAATAAGATCATGCTTGAAATTTTTAACGTACCAAAGATCAACTTAAAGTATATCTTAAGTATATCTTAAGTATATAAGTATTTTAAAATCTTTTTCTTACATTGTTAAAGTGTAAAAAAACATGTGATTTTTTTCTTTTTTTTTACAAAATGGCGACCCTGCAGAATATTTCTTTAAGCGTCTGCTCCGAAGCATCGAAAATTGCTGCAGCTGTCAACATTTTTCCATTTATCTGATATAAAAAAGGTTTTTTTGTTGGATTAATTATGTGTTGAAGCGAAGGATAAACCTATAAAATAATAAAAAAAGTTGAAAATTAAAATTTATATCGGCTGTTTAATCGAAAGTCCAAATTTTCGACCATATTTTCAACAGTTTTGAACCCCAAAAAATTATTTAAAAACCCGATATCTGAAAACTTTTCAACATATCATACCCTCCAAAAATGAAGAAAAAAAATTTGATTTTGGAAATTCTAAAGGTATCTCCCCCTTTAAGTTCGGACTATGAATACGACCCTAAGGACCGATTCCACCAACCTCGGTTAAAAATTTAATCCTCGGTTAAAGCTAGTTAGGCGTTCCTCCACTTTTTAACAACCGGTTAACTCGCATTAACCACCGTTAAATCTAACCGGTCAAGATTGGTCAGTTAGGGCGATTTAATCGTCCTTTAACCTAAAAAGTGCAGTGTCGTTCTGAAATATGGAGTTTTTGGAAGAAGTTCTGAGGTCGTCTGATCGTTGCAAATGCATGACTAAATAATAACGTTGAATTTAATAACGCATTAAAAGTAATTTACTGGCAATATTAAAAAATAATCTTCGAATATTTTGAGTGATCTTGTCGACATTTTCCATTTTCTAAGCGAAAGAAAACTGAAAAAAACTGCTTTTAGATCAAATATCCGCAGTATTAAATTTAAAAGAGTTTTTCTCTTTTAAAAAATATTATTTTATTGTTAATATTAAATATGAATATTGGGCAATATTTAATAAAAAATATAAAAATGACATCTTAATATATTTTCAAGTTTAAAAAAATTAACTAAAATTATAAATTGTAAATGAATTTAATTAATTTTAATGAATTCATTTATAAAATTGCTTTGCGGCATAACTCTTGTCATGAAATTTAGCTTCAGATTTCGGACAAAAAGGTAATTTTCATTATAATTGTTTTTAAATTAAACATGAACTAAAGAATCTTTTTCTAAATAAGGAATCGCAAAATAGGAACCAAGTTTTCAAAATAATTTCCAAATTACCATTTTATTCATTTTACATTTATTTATTCTCGTCTATTAGTGCTTGTTGGTTTTGAAATATTGATCATAATTTGTTTCATCGAATCTACAGAAAACAATGATTAATAAATGTTTATTTTCATTTCAAATGTTTAAATTATGTCTGTTAAACAATAATTTAATGAAGATAAAAAATTATTTTACAGTTTTGGATGACTGTAAGGTAATAAATAGAATCAAGTTTATCGTGGATGAAATTTTATAAATTTGTTATACGTTTATAGTACCTTTTTTCAATTTTATAACTTTCTATTTTTAAATTTTATATATATTTTTTTATTTTGCTAATGAACGAACAATAAGACTTTGGGAAAATTCACAGTTATTCAGATATTATTTTACAAGGTTAATTTTAAGTTTGAAGATTTTAAAATATGTCGAAAAAAAATCTGAACGATTTGAAACAATTTTTTCGGATTATTTTTTTTTTATTTGTAGAAATTTCAGTTAGTTTTGAAAAGAATCGAAAATAATTAAAATCTTTAGAAGATTCCGAAAAATTTAAAACGAAATGTACATTTTTGATGATTTAGAACAAAAAGTGAGAAGCCTTTTAAGAATTTTTAAAGGTTTTAGGAGAACAATAAAATTGTCCCAAGATTCCTGTTAACATTTTAAATGATTTCTTTATTTTGAAGAAGGGATTTTAAACGAAAATTGAATCGAAATTACAAAAAAATTCTATTATGCTTGAAAAATATTTTCAACTATTCAAACAATTCCAAGTTATTTTTAAACTTGTGAAAAATTCCGTTTACAATTTTGTAAAAGAGATGGTTTTTATGAATTTAGAAAGGTTTTTAGAAAGTCAAACCATATTCTCTAGATTATTAGGAAAATTTAAAGTCATTTTCTGGAAGATTTTAGGACAATTTATTTTTTTAAAAAGTCAACAAAATTTAATTATTGTTAATGAATTAATTTCCCAATTTTTCTTTCGTCATAACTATTTTCATGAAATTTAGCCTAAGATTTCAGAGGGAAAGGGAATTTTAATTATACTTGTTTTTAAATTGAACATGAACTAAAGTTATTTTAAGCTAAAAAATAAACGTTGTTAAAAATGAATTATAAAATCGAGGAAAATATTTTATTGTTAATTATAATTGTTTTTTTTTAAAGAACTTCAGGTGTACTTTTAAAATAAACATTTTACAATTTTCATTGTTTATTTAACAGTATGTTTTATAGTGTTTTTCTCTCTCACTTTAGGTAAAAGTTGCAATTATTATTCAATCCTAATGATGTAGGGCTTATTTTATTCCTGAAATGATTCTCCGCAAATCTCATCGATTCGTTTTTAGATAAAAAATTTCGTTTAGGGATTATAAAATCTTTAGTTTTGTAAACAATAGGTTTGTATCAATAATTTTTTAAAAATAAAAACTGCTAATGAGATTTAAAGAAAATATTTGAAGGAAAAAAATAAGCGATACATTAGCATATTTTCCTCCAATTTATAAATCATTTTAAAAAGGTTCATTTTTTGAACATGAAATAACATATGATATTATTAAACAAGAAAGCACATTGTGTTCATTAAAACACATAATTTGTTTATTAAAATATTTTTTACCCAGAACTATTAGAAAATTTATTTCATCTGAAAAACATTTTTTTTAACACTTTCGCCGGGCAATATTTGAATACTAGGCTAACTGCATGGCTGGTGCCGCCACATGGCCACCGTCAACTCTCATGACAAATATTTTCCACAGCCCTCCAAAAAAGTGACATGGGGCTGCAAACGAGATTTCGCGCTTGTGTAAATGATCTGCTGAATGAAATCGAAGGAGCATTAGGAAAAAAATTAGGCGATCTGACTTTATTTCCTTCAATCTTATCACATATAACACGAATAAAACAGAAGTATAACACGAACAAAAACACACACAAATTCACTTTTTTTAGGTTAGTGTCGTCACGAACGTGGAGTGAACCTTGTTTAATTTTGGCGCGCACGGCCATATTGCTTTGCTTTTCACTCGACCGACAAGTAGCCAATCACGCGAATGGTTAAAAGTAAAATAGGAGTTATTTCGAAACGACTATCTGGTTAGAAAACCGGGACAGGCTGGGTCGATTCCCATGGGCGCGTGTGATCACATATACTTTTGTAGTTATCCACCTCCTTGTAGATGGCTCTACTGTAGGGGCATAAGTGGGGGCAATACTATCTTAAAATATCTTGGCGCTGCCATTCTAGTGTTCGTTGAGGTTATGTTTTGGTCAACAAACTTCAAACTTTGCTAAGTTCAAAAAAGTTGTGTCTCGCCGTATGAACTGAAATCAGTGAAATCAGGACATTGAAAAATAAACAAAGTTAAAGTAAATTGAAATGTTTGTGCTGTGCCAGGATGTCACTGATTTCGCTTCTCTATTATAGTGCGAATAGATAACATGTTGAAAAATGGTTACATTTCATGTGTTATATAATTCTTCATTTATTGGAGAATTATTACAAAATTGTACAAATTTATGCCGAAAAATTGTACAGGAAACAGTATTTACATATTTTTCGTCTTAAATTTGTATAATTTTGAATTATTTCGTTTATTTTCTCTAATTTTAATTCATGCAACACATTCAAATAATATACACATTTACGTACACGAATGCATGGATACGCTTTAGTTTGCCACCTCCTTGTAGATTGCGCTAGTGTCGCTATAATGTAACAAGCCGACAGTCTTTTACAGCGCGAAAGTTCAAATATTTTATATTTAATACGAGAATAATTAATAAAAGTATGAAAAATAAGATTTTCTATAATTTCTATGAATAAATCAACAGCAAGTCCGTTTCCACAATTAAGGGTTTGAAAACCCAACTCCAGCGATGAAATCTTCTTCTGAAAATCTTAACAAGTTATAACTAAAGCATTAAATAAAAGGGTATTTTTAAATAATTAAATTGATAAATTCATAATTAATTGAATTAACAAGATTTATTAGTCTGGTCTTTTGAAATCTAGCTTTACAGGAAAAAATATTATTCGAGTTTCAAGTTAACGAACGAGTCGCGGCCGCGGATCAGATTAATCTGTCCTTTTGTTTCGTCGTGGAAGCTTCGATACCGTCACAGCGGTCCTCAGCCTCCCCTCTATTTCGTGTTTTTCTCTGGTTAGCCTGCTTTACTTGCTCTACAAATCCCTACTCTGAAAAGTGCCTAATTCGTCGTCGATTTCATAATACATCTTCTCATGGG
>NC_046660.1:27819984-27828079 GCF_010883055.1 Belonocnema kinseyi
TATCCTATGTCTAAATAATCATAGCTGAGTTACATTAATATTCCTTTCAAGAAATTGCGCTTAATCTAGTGTATACATTTATTCGTTTACAAGAAACGATTAACATTTCAAACATTTCCATGTCGATTTGTGCGACTGTTGCTTGCCAATCTTTTCTTCGAAATAATACTTAAATTCTAAATTCAAGACTCGCTTTTCAAATTTGAGTTTCTTATTCAGCGAGAATGCGAATTATATTCGCTCATTACAATAAGTGGTCAAACGCGCCCATTGGAACGCACAACAGGATATTTACAGGATATTTACAGGTCCCGATTGCGGAGGAGGATCGTCATAAAACTACTTTTATTATCCCAGACAATTCGGGGGAATTTACGCGCATGATATTCGGTCTTATGAATGCCCCATTTTAATTTTCAAAATTAATGTCAAAAGCTCTCACCGAACTTCACACAGATGCGAGTGCGAAAGGCTTAACGGCTATGCTTTTTCAGAAATCTTCAGACAAGAAATATCACCCGGTCTATGCTATAAGCCGTATAAGCCGTCGTGCGAGCGAGCCAGAGAGGAGTTACCATTCTAGCAAATTAGAGCTGCTTGCAATCGTTTGGGCGGTGTCACGTTCACGTTCATTCTTGATCAATATTCCGTTCAAGATCATAACTGATTGCCAGGCATTACTCTATCTAAGCACACAAAAAACCAAATATCCGCAGATTATTAGATGGTCTAATCTACTAAGCGAATTTGAATTTGAAATTGTTCACCGAGCGAGGGAAAAAATGCCTTATCTCGACGCGATGAGTCGAGCTCCTGTCGAAACTGAAGAGTGTCAAAGCGAAATCGAGGAACGAATGCGTGGTGCATTTTCAATAGTTAACCCCGAAGACGAAATTTTAATGTGCCAATACATAGACGAAAAATTAAAGCGTAAACGTGAAATTTTAAAAAAACCAGCGATCGAGCGAACCAAATACGAAAAAAGCGAAGTAAAGGATTATGAATGCCGAAACGAAATTCTCTATAAACGCGAAAATAATAAATTATTGTATTTAATTTCCGACAAATTTCTAAAAAGCATGGTTATCCCATACCACGATTCACAATGTCATACTGGATTGGAAAGTACTCTCGGTAAATTACGTGAATTTTATTACTTTCCTTATATGCGTCGATATGTGAAACAACAAATTTTGGGGTTGTTTAAAGTGCATGTTAACGAAGGCCAAAATAGGTATACAAGCTAGCCAATTAAATCTTATCCCTCCGGCTATTCGTCCTTTTGCTGTTGTTCATTTAGATCACGAGGGTCCTTTTGTGACTACCCCGCGAAAGAACAAGTATGCTCTTGTCGCAACAGATAACCTAACAAGATTCGTTTATGTGCGACCAATCAAAGATACGAAGGCCACGGGTGTAATCCGAATGTTAGAAGACTTTATTTTAGAGTACGGAGCGACAATAAGATTTGTCACCGACCGTGGTACATGTTTCAACTCAGACATCTTCAGGGAATTCTGTGAAAAACATGGGACCCATCATAATCTTAACTCACCACGCCCCCCACAGGTTAATGGGATGGTGGAACGAACGAATAATACGCTGATCCCCGCTGTTGAAGAAAGTTTACGTCATGCGGATGGTAATGATCGGGACTTGCGCTTAAAGGAAGTACAACGGAACTTGAATGAATCACTCAACCAGACGACAGAGAAAAGTTCCTTTGAACTACTTTTCGGTTACGTTAACAGGCACGACGAAGGTGAGCTACGAAAACTAACTATTGAGGAAGAGACAAGATACACTCGACCGGAACTCCTTCAAGATAAAGCTCGCGAAAATGTCCTCAAAGAACAAACTCGTTACAAAGCTAGGTATGACAAGAACCATACTCCGAATGTGATCTTCGCTGTTGAATATATCGTCGTAATGAAGGATGCTGTAACTCCAACAGGGCAATCAACAAAGTTGCAAAAACGATACCGAGGTCCACTCGTTATCATTAAAGTGTTACCTGGGGACACTCATAGAGTCGCAGTGATAAAACTAGATAATCGTGGACGTCGATATGCCGCAACCGCCCATGCAAGTCAATTAAAACTTTGATCCCACCACCTACTGAAGAAAACGAAGACAACGCAGAAATTGATTCAGAAGAAAATGTGGTTGAAGTCAAGAAAATAGAAGATAAAGAAAAGAAATCCGATATCCCCACAACTCCATTGCACCGAAGTAGTAGAATTGTAAGAAAATCGCAACGATATTAATGAAATAACTTCAGCGTATTGTTAGTAATTTTATAAGCGTTTGTTTGTATTCATTTTCAGAATTTATTTTCATTTGCACCCTTAAGCTTTCATTTAGCTCGAGGACGAGTAAAACTATTCTAGGATGGCAGTCGATCGATATAATCTTAGACGAATGAACGTTTTGAGCGAAGGCGAGCGATAAGAGCGTTACACGTGCGATCTACTCGCGTTCCGGTCGATTGCGGATTCTTTAAACTCGTACTATTGTTTTCTTATTGAAATCCTTTCGAAAAATGTTAACTGTTTATTCAAATAAACTATACTTTCATATTATTATAAAGTGAACTGTTATTATTGATAATAGAGAGATCATCCAATCCCATAGACTTTAATTATCTCTAAATTTTATTCTAACATCTCACTTGATCACATGTCATTTAATCATCACTTTTCATCATTTGAAAATCTCTTATAATTTCTCTTCTTTCGATCATCTCTCATCATATTTTCATCTCATGATTTGATCATCTCTCATTCATCTTTTTCTTTCGATCATCTCTCAACATTCGATCAAAACTCATCATTGTAGCATCTTTCATCTTTGATCACTTCTCATCACTTGGTAATCTCCATAATTCATCATCCTTCAATCAACCCTGATCATTTTATCATCTCTCATAATTCCGCTTCCTTCAATCATTTCTCATAATTCCTGTTCTTTCGATCATCTCTCATAAGTCCTCTTCCTTCGAACATCTCTTATCATTTTATCATTCCTCTTGCCTCGAGCACCTCTCATCAGTTGATCATCTCTCATAAATTCTTTTCTTTTGATCATCTCTCATCATATTATTATTTCTTGTCATTCCTCGTCCTTCGATCATTCCTCTTACCTCAATCATCTCTTATTATTTGATCATCCCTCATCATTTGATAATCTCTCATAATATCTCTTCCTTCGATCATATCTCATCATTTGATCATCTGTCATAATTCCTCTTCCTTCGATCATCTCTCACAATTCCTCATCATTCGATCATATCTCATCATTCAACCAACTCCCATAATTTCTCTTCACTTTAGATGAGTAATTAGCTCGTTGGTTTATATGGAAACCTTTATTGCATAATTGAATCCAATTGATTAAAAAATAATACGAAATTTAGGTAAACGATGTGATAGTGGCTGAAGATTGTAGTATACCCGAAAGTGAACAAGGTCGAGCAGGACGACGTGGACTTTGTGGCATTCTTTTTGTGATGAAAACTGCTGGCGCACTTGCCAAAAGAGGACATAATCTCGAAGATGTTACAAAATATGCAAAAATAGTTGCACAAAATATGGCAACATACGGTGCCGCCTTAACAGCTTGCACTCTTCCAGGTTTGTCTACATATACGTGACCTTCCGCAAAGAATAAGGGATTTTGAGTTGCTCTCCCCTAATAACAAAATTCTTTCATCAGCAAAATTGGAATTTTTATACCTGTAAATTGCAGCACCCGGAAGTTACGTCCCTTTGTGTGCAAACTGTTACATTTAATTTATAATAATAAACGGGGTGGCCACTATTTTTTACATTTTTGTCTCCCGGCTTTCTCCCGGTTCTCCCGGTAAATATTCGTGATTTCTCACGGTTTAGAAAAAAATTAAATACAGTTTTTCACATATACGGTCAATTGCGGATATCAATAAGCAACAGTAAATCCTTTTGCAATAAATCAACTTAATTTGACCCATATAAGTAGGATAAGGAAATTTTTGTTTCTGATAAAGAAAAATGCAGAGATGCATTTTATTCTGACTTTTATTTCCTAAGATAAAACATAGGCAAATTTAAAAATCAATCACAAAATCAATTACAAAATCAATTTTTTAATACGACAGTAAAACTCTTCTATAGCGGCGATTTTGGGGCTAAGAGTGGGTGGGACCTACCTCATTATAGCCCGCTCCGCTTTTGTTTGTTCACGCCTGAGTGCTCGCTTGAGTGACTATTGCAGGGTTTCACTGTATATTTTAACATTTTTTAACAATAATTAATACATTCGAATAGAAGACTTCTGAAATTAAAAAAAAAATATTGAACGTTTTTGATTAATTGACTACGAAAAAGAAGTTAAATTGTATAATTTGTAAATCGAAGCCCTACAAGTAACAAATTTTATTTTGAATTGAATAATCACGCAATTGAACGATTTTAAAATAAAAATTTAGAAAATAGGACAATGTCAAAAACTTAGAAATTGAATATTTTAAGATTAGGGCATTTAAAATTCAGAGGAATTGAAATTGTATTACTTATACTAAAGAGCGTTCAAAATTAAATAATTAAAAAATAAAAACTCTCCAATTTGAACAATTCTAAATTGAGAGCGATTAAGATTTGACAATTTAAAATTAAACTGAATTTTGCAAAGTGAAAACTTCTGAAATTCTAAAATTTAAATTTGAGCGTTCAACTTGTAAAGTCAGAACTCTAAAGTTATTGCAACCATTTAAAATTACGGCAATTCCATCAGAACTATTATTCACGTTTTAAAATCTACAATAAAATATTTTTCAGTTTTAAATGATTTATTTGTTTAAATCTTCAACTAAAAATTGGAATGTTTTAAGATATTACATTGAAAATTAGAATAAATTCCTGCAAAATTCCCTGTTCCAATTCATAATTTAAATTTTTTCGAGAATATTCCGTCTCTACTTAGAATTAGAATTCATTCTTTAAAAAAATTCCCTGTTCCAGCTCGGAATTTGTTTAAATCTTTAAATTTCCATTTCCAGGACAAAATATAATTCTTTTGGATAAATGCCAGTTTCAACTGAGAATTGTTTAAAATTTTTAAATTCCCTGCTTCAAATCAGAATTCTTTAGGGAAAATTTCGTGTTCCAACTCAGACTTTCGTGCTTTTTCGAAAATTTTTCAAGAATTATTCTTATTCTAGATAAACTACAGTTCCAACTATAAATTTGTAAGAAATTTAAAGTTCCTCAATCAAATTAAAAGTTAAATTATTCTTATTTTAAATAAATTTTAAATGCTAAGAATGCTTCGACACTTAATTTTAAAATCTTTCAAATTAATTTTTCTTTTTTAAGTCTGCCAAATTAAGGAAATTTTCTTAAGATCTGCCACCATCATTTTTGAAAATTTTGTAAATCATTATAAATTTTTTTTAATGCTCTGTCAAAATAAGTTTATTAAAATAAAAAATCATTTTCAATTTTCCTAGAAAATATATTTTTTTATTCGAATAGTACGAATAGTCGGATTTTGTGGGTACATGTAGACACTTCGTTCAAATTATTTGAAATCGTTAACAATTTTTTATTAATTTTGAATTTTTTCAAATCTTCTAAATATCCCTTAAACTAACTTGAAGTTTTCAATATTTAATTTATAATTAGTGATTTTAAATGAACAGTCACATATTTATAAATATTAAGTAACTGTCCTTTTTTTAATCGAAAAATTTCAGATTGCATGGTATAGAAATTGAATATTATAGAGTGAAATTATATTTGAAATTTAATAAAAGCCGTTAATTATAAATTATTTTGAAGTTATTTTGAAATAAAAAATAGTTTATAAAGTTTCAATAGGGCGCTCACGTTTGTTTAACTAATAAGATTTTCTAATTGAAACAGTTTAATTTTTAACGTAAGATCTGGTCATTCTTAAAATGTACGCTTAAAAATTAATAATCTAAAATGGAGCATTTTGAAAGTGAAATGTCTTCGAATTACGCATTGTAAACTGAGTGAAATCATAATTGAAAAAGATAAAATTTAAACTAATTATTTAAAAAACGGCCAAAATAAAAATTGGATTTTTCTAAAAATTTGTAAAATTCCCGGTCAAAAAATAAATTCAAGGACATTTCCCAGTCCAGCGGCCACCCTGTATAATTTTGAATTAAAATTATAGCAAATTTAAAGATTCCTGTCAAAAAAAATAACTGTCATTTTCACTGTCCAAAATTATAGAATTTTACGTATTGCGAGAAACATTTTGAACCTTTAAATTTTAATTATTCTAAACATTTGGAAAATAGTATGCTTTCTAATTGGGAACTTTCAAAAATTACAAAACGCACGAATTATAAAAAAAGCACGTGAAATCTCCCGGTGTAATATTTTTCTCCCGTGCAAGTTTCTCCCGATTTTCTCGCGGTTCTCCCGATTTTCCCGGGCGGTTGGCCACCCTTTAAATATGTTCAAAAAGTAAAATAAAAATGAAATTATTCAAAATCTTAAGGCCAAGGACTGATGTTCGAGATTCCAGCCGACGAAATAGAATTCGGATTAGGAATTCATGGCGAAGCTGGACTTGAAAGAAAAAAGCTGGAGAGAGCATCTAAAGTTGTGGCCGAGATTCTGAAAAAGCTCACAGAAGCTCTGTCACTTGTTCGTGATGATTCCGTGGCAGTAATAGTAAATAATTTTGGAGGTCTTAGTCAACTAGAAAATGGAATTATCATAAACGAGGTAGTGAGGCAACTGCGTAAGTATGAATAAATTAAAGAAATAATTAACTAATTAAATAAATAAATTTGGTTAAATTGATTAAATCATTCGTATAATCCTCTCGCGCAGAAAGCATTGGAATACAGCCCTTGCGTGTTTATGGAGGAATACTCATGTCATCTTTAGACAGTGTCGGTGTTCATATTTCAATACTGAAACTACCCGAAAATGAAAAATCGATCATCATTAGCTGTCTGGATGATCCCACTGATGCTCCTCAGTGGCCAGGAAATGTATATTCTCCGCCACCTCAGTTTCCCAGACTTCCATTCGAAGAGGCAGGGAAAACTGAATTTTCCGAAATTGGCAAACAATTCAGCAAAAGTCAGGAACATTTATTCAAAGAGTGCTTACGCAGAGCTAGTCTGTCAATTATTACAGAAGAGAATTTTATCAATGATCTTGATCGCGGTTGCGGAGATGGAGATTGCGGATCGACGCTGAAACAACTCGCTGATAGTAATAAAACATTACAAAAGCAGTCTGTTGAGCAAAATCGTTGTATAAATTGCAAATAATTTATTAACTTTTGAATTGAAATTTTCTAGGCATACTATCATCTTTGGACATTTTTAAAACGTCACATCCCTCGTCTGTTTTTACGGAACTTTCGTATATCGCGGAAGAAAAAATGGGAGGTACTTCCGGTGCTTTGTACGGCTTAATGTTTACTCTCGCGGCAAAAGAATTTGCAAATGGAAAGGACAGCGAGTGGCGAAGCTTGTGGCATAGTGCTTGGAGAACTGCAATCGATGGCGTGATGAGACACAGTAAAGCGCAATTGGGAGACAAAACAATGGTTCGTAAGACACGAGAAATTTTAATAGTTACATATAGATTATCGAGGGCGAAACAACTCTGGTAATCTGCGGGACCGCTAGCTCGGATATCCGAATTAGTAATCCGGAATGCGAGGTGTGTTCAAAAAATAAGGTGACTTTATGGTTTTCTCAAAAAATATTCATTTATGCCTCAATATTTATGTTGTTCCCTTCAGAGTAATCCCCCTCAGATATAACACACTTGTGCCAAAGCTTTTTCCAATCATCGAAGCACTTCTGATAATCATTTTGTGGTATAGCCTTGAGTTCTTTCAGTGATGCAGTTTTTATCTCCTCAATCGTTGAAAATTGATGTCCTTTCATGGGTCTCTTCAGTTTTGGGAAAAGAAAAAAGTCACTAGGGGCCAAATCCGGTAAATATCATTATTGACTAGCGATGGTCATGCGATGGATCTTTTGATCAAAATTAAGCAGTTTTGGAACAAATTTCGTTGACACACGTCTCATGCCCAAAACGTCCGAAAAGATAGCATG
>NC_046660.1:27828179-27829252 GCF_010883055.1 Belonocnema kinseyi
AAAATCTCTATCCCATCCACACACTACTCCTTTCCCCTGCCGAGTGAGTCACGCCTACCCCGAAAGGGAAATGGCTTAATGGTGTAATAATAATAATAACAAGTATCCAGGATTATCCTCGATTGTAAGGGGATTACTCCGGAATACTGGGATTACTATTAATGACTTGAATTGTTTCGGATTACAATTGGATTACACTGAAATAATTAAATTGAGATGTCATTACTTCAGATTTCTGGGATTAATCTGAATTACAATTGGATTACCCGTAATTACACTGGAATTTACTGGATTACTCTAGATTGTAAGTGGATTAGATTGGAATTTTAGTTGGATTAATTAGGGTTACTTGGATTACTTTGAATCACAAGTATGCCGTATTACACTGGATTGCAAGTGGATTACACCGTAATACTAGGATAACTCTGAATCACAAGTATTCCGGATTACCCTCAAATTCAATGCGATTACTCCGGCATACTGGGATTACTATTAATTACTCGAATTGTCACAGATTACAAGTGGATTACACTGAATTAATTAAATTAAATCTCATTTCTCCAGATTGCTTGGATTACTCTGAATTACAAGTAGATTACCCGTAATTACACTGGAATGCACTGGATTACTCTTGATTGTGAGTGGATTAGACAGGAAGACTTGAATTACTTCGTATTACAAATGTATTACTCTGAATTATTTGGATTAGTCGGATTACTCTAAGTAACCCAGGAAAATAGGTGAATTACTCGATATACGAGGTGTGTTCAGAAAGTAAGGTGACTTTTCAATTTTCGCGGGCTGCGTACATTCAAGTTTTAAATTTGTTGTTTTGTTGTGTTGGTACACTCGTCACGATCATATGTTCACAGTTTTGACTATATAGCTCGTGTTGTTTTTCTGCCAGAGGCGTAAAAGGTTAGAAGGGTTTGGTGGGCTCGGCGATTTTCTTCTTTCGAAAAAAATGGAGCAGAGTTTGCATTAAATTTTGTGTGAAAAATGGAATCCAGTGCTCTAAAACTCTTGAAATGTTAACAGTTGCATACGGTGAGTCTACTCTGAGTAAGAAAAAT
>NC_046660.1:27829352-27838330 GCF_010883055.1 Belonocnema kinseyi
CATAAATAATATAAATAACCATGAAGACATAACGCATCCTTGTCTAACTCCTTGAACAATATCGAAACAGTCACTCAGTTTCCCATTCACTCTTACACTCGATTCAGAGTAATCCCAGTATTCCGGTGTAATCCACTTGCAATCCAGTGTAATCCGAAATACTTGTAATTCAGAGTAATCCAACTAAAATTAAAATCTAATCCACTTACAATCCAGAGTAATCGAGTAAATTCTAGCGTAATTACTGGTAATACACTTGTAATTCAGAGTAATCCAAGCAATCTGGAGTAATGACATTTCAGTGTAATCCACTTATAATTCGCAAACATTCAAGTTATTAATAGTAATCCCAGTATTCCGGAGTAATCCCCTTGCAATCGAGAGTAACCTGGGATACTTGTGACTTAGAGTAATCCAAGTAAACCGGTGTAATCCACGTGCAATCCAGTGTAAACCGAAACACTTGTGATTCAGAGTAATCCAAGTAACCCTAATTAATCCAACTGAAATTAAAATAATTCAATATAACCCAGTGTAATTCAAGAAATTCGTAGTAATTTCAGTATTCTCGAGTAATCTACTTGCAATTCAGTTCAATCCAGAATAATTGCAATTCAGAGTCATCTGAGTAACTCGGTGTAATCCAATTCAAATTCGAATCATTCCTTATAATCCACTTGTAATTCAGTGTCATTCAAGTAATTAGGAATATTTCAGAGTAATCCAATCGCAATCAAGAGTAATTCAAAGTAATCTGAAACACTTTTAATTCAAAGTAATCCAATTCATCGGAAGTACTAATATTGCAATTCAAGTTATTCAATATAATCCACCTGAAATCAAGAGGATTCTAGCGTAATCCGCCTTACTTGTGATTCAGAGTAACCAAGTAACCGGCAGTAATTCAATTTCAATTCAAGTAATTCAGTATAATCCAGTTACAATCCAACAAAATCCACTTACAAACCACTTGTAAACCAACGTAATTTACATGCAATCCAAAGTACTTTCATTTGTAATCCAAAGAAATTCACTTATTATACATCGTATTCCACTTGTGATCCAACGTAATCCACTTGTAATCTAACTTAATCCAGTTTTGAGCTAAAATAATCCACTTGTAATTCCATTTTAATTAAAGTAATTAAGATTAATTCAGATGTAATCCACGGCCGTCCGCTTGTAATCTAACGTAACCTTCTTGTAATCAAAAGTAATCCACTTCTAATACAGCGTAATCAACTTGCAGTTTAACGTATTCCACTTGTAATCCGACGCCATTCAAAGTAATCCACTTGTAATCCAACTTAATCCAATTATAAGCTTGTAATCCGGTCTATTTCAGATGATTCCAGTTGTAATCCGACGCATTCCGCTTGCAATCCATTGAAAGTCCCTTGTAATCCACTTTTAATAGAGAGTAATCAACGTGTAATCCAACGTAATCCACTTGTAATTCAAGTAATTCATAGTAATACACTTACAATCCATATTAATCCACTTGTAATCCCTCTTAATCCAGTTTTAAGCTTGTAATACAAATAATGCATATTATTCAAGTTGTAATTAGGAGCCATACGTTTGTAAACCAACGAAACCCTATTCTAATCCACTTTTAATGCAGTTTAATTAACTTGCAGTCTAACGTAATCCACTTGTAATCCGAGGTAATTCATAGTAATCCACTTGTAACCCAACGCAATACACTTTGAATCCAGTTGTAATGCAACACTTAATCCAATTTTAAACTTGTAATCCGCTGTAGTGCATATAATGCCCATTGTGATCCGAGGCAACCCGCTTGTAACCCATTGAATTCCTCTTGTAATCCACCTTTAACACATAGTGGTCAAATTGTAATCCAGTTTTAAGCTGGAACAATACACTTGTAATCCGTTTATCCGCTTTCAATGCAAAACAATCCATTTGTAAATCACGTGTGATCCATAATAACCCACTTTTAATTCAACGCAATCCATTTTCAACAAGAAGTAATCCACTTGTAATCCGATTAATCCACTTGTAATCCAAAACAATCCAATTATAATTCACTTGTAACATATAATAATCCACTTTTAACTTAACGCAGTCCACATTCAATCAGAAGTAATCCACTTGTAATCTGTAGTAGTCCAATTTTCATACAGCGTAATCTACTAACGCAATGCACTTGTAACCTATAGTAAATCCAATTTTCATATATCTTAATCCACTTGTAATCCGTTTAATCCACTTTTAATCCAAAACATTCCACTTGCAATTCACTTGTAACATATAATAATCCACTTTTAATTTAACGCAATCCACTTTCAATCAGAAGTAATCCACTTGTAATCCAGTTTAATCCACTTGTAATCTGTAGTAGTCCAATTTTCATACAGCGTAATACACTAACGCAATGCACTTGTAATCTATAGTAAATCCAATTTTCATACATCTTAATCCACTTGTAATCCGTTTAATCCACTTTTAATCCAAAACAATTCACTTGTAATACACTTGTAATATATAATAATCCACTTTTAATTTAACGCAATCCACTTTCAATAAGAATTAATCCACGTGTAATATATAGTAATCCAATTTTCATACAACGTAATCCACTTGTAAGCTGCAATAATCCACTTTAATCCGTCGTAATTCACAGTAATCCACTTTTAATCCAACGAAATACACTTGTGATCTAACGCAATGCACTTGTAACCTATAGTAAATCCAATTTTCATACATCGTAATCCACTTGTAATCCAGTTTTAAGCTGCAATAATCCACTTGTGATCCGTTGTAATTCAGAGTAATCCGCTATTTATATCTTTTTATTTAATTTCGTCTTTTTTATAGAAAATTAAGATTCTTGCTACAAAATTTTATATTTATATTAATTAATCATTTTGTGTAAAAATTAAACTTTTTTATTTAAAATTTTTTAATTTGGTTGAAATTCATATATTTTGTTAATAACTTGTCATTTTTTGCAGATAATTTTCTTGCTTAAAAATTTCTCTTTTTGACTAAAAAGACACTTGGTGGAAAATTAAACTATTTTGTTAAAAATTCTTTTTTTGGTTAAAATTTAACACTTTCATTTTTAGTGAAAATATTTGGCATTTTTAATTGAATATTCGTGTATTTTTCTTAAGTTTAATCTTTTTTGGTAGGAAAATTAAGATTTTTGCTTTAAAATTAATCATTTTGGATAAAAACTAAAATATTTCGTTGAAAATTTAACTATTTAGCTGAAAATTCATGTTTTTTTTTTTGTAGAAAATTGGTCTTTTCTCGTTTGAAAATTCGTCTTTTCGGTCGAAAAGTAAACACATTTTTTAACAGATTTAATTGTTATAGCGTAAACTCTTTTTGGGGTTAAAAATAATGCTTTCAACTGAAAATTGAACTATTTCATTTTTAGTGAAAATTTAGCTTTTTTAAATAAATATAAATGTGTTTTTTTTTCATTTTTTTTGGTAGAAAATTAGGATTCTTGCTTTAAAATTCATCATTTTGAGTAAAAACTGAACTATTCTGTTTAAAACTCAACTATTTTACTGAAAATTCATGTCTTTTTTTTGCAGAAAATTTGTCTTTTCTTGTTTGAAAATTCATATTTTTGGGTGAAAAGTGACCTGCGGTAAAAAAATTAAGTTATTTTATTGAAAATTCTTTTGGGGTTAAAAATTAATTTTTTTTACTGAAACATTAACAATTTAATTTTTGTCGAAAATTTGGCATTTTTAATTTATTATTCATGTTTTTTTTTTAATATTAACTTTTCTTGGTATAAAATTAAGAATCTTTCTTCAAAATTAATCTTTTTGGTTCAAAAAACACTTTTTGTGAAATATTTAACTATTTTGTTGCAAATTTGTTTTTTCTTTCAACTGAGAAGTAAACTATTTTATTTTCGGTGAAAAATTGTTTTTAATTGAAAATTCATGTATTTTATTTCAAATTGTTCTTTTGTACCTTAAAATTTAAAAACTTGGTGTTTGGTTAAAAATTAATCTACTTAGTAAAAAAATCCGTCTGTTTTATTGAAGATTCATCTTTTTGAAAATAAAATTCAACTACTTTCGTTGAAAATTTACCTATATGTTTTTACAATTAACTTTTTCTATTAAAAAATTATTTTTTTTTAGTAGAAAATTAACCTTCTTAGTTAAAAATTAATTTTTTTTAACATTCGAACTTGATTTAAAGTGAAAATTTATAAAAAATTTATTTTTTTTTCAATTGCAAATGTTTTTTGTTACGAATTCAACTATTTGGTTGACAATAAATAATTTTTGTTGAAAATTAGACAATTTGATTACAAAACCGCATTTTTAGGAGTTATTTCCCCTCCTAGATTATTAAGTTTAAAATTTTTAAATATTTTCATTTTACTGTTTTCTGAATAAATTTAGCTTGACGCTATGGATCCAGGATGTAAAGAGCTTGAAAATAATTTATCTCAATCACTGCCATATACTGAAGTTGTTAAAAAAATAGTGAAAGCTGTTCAAGAGGGTTGTGAAGCAACAAAAAACTTGGTGCCTAAGTAAGAAAATATTTTATATTAATGTAAAATATTATGAAAAATATTGCCAAGATGTTTTGAAAAAATAATTACTAATTTTTTTTCCAGAGCCGGGCGTGCAAGTTATGTAAAACAAGCTGAGTTCCTAAAACAAGCGGATGCTGGAGCATATGCCGTTTCAATTTGGATACAAGCGGTAGCAACAACGTTAAATAATTAAATTTAAAAATTAAATTAATAATCAAATTATTTTATACGCCTTATAAATAATCTGCTTTCAGTAAAATTTATATAAAATAAAATTTGTACAAAGTAAATTATGTAAATTAAATTAAGAGATGTACTTTATTCAAAATAAAATTATTTCAATAAAAAAAAATATATATATTTTCAACGAAAAAATTGCATTTTTACGCAAGGGACTAAATTTCTACCAAGAAGATCAATTTTCTTCTAAAAAAGACAAATTAAAACTAAAAAAAAATTAATTCTTAACGACAAATGTAATAGTTGATGTTTCGACCAGAAAATATTTTTATTTCAAATAAAAAATAGTAGAATTACACCGAAAAAAGACAAATATTCCAAAAAAGAGTTAACAAAAATATTAATTTTCTATGAGAAAAGACGAATTTTCAACTAAATAGTTAAATTTCTTATAAAGGAATTAAATTCTTATTTCAAATTTAAAAAATTCTAAAAGAAGATTAATTTCCTACCAAACTGTTGAAATTTCGAGAAAAAAGAAAAAATTGCTACAAAAAATTTGTATTTTCCGCCAGAAAATAAGAATTTTCAACAGAAAAGTTCACTTGCAACTAAAGAAATTAATTTTCAACTGAAATGATGAATTTGGAACCAAAATAAATCATTTTTAACCAGAAATAAATAAATTTTCAACCAAAAGGATCAATTTTAACAGAAAAAAGATAAATTTGTGACCAAAAACATTCATTTGGAACCAAGAAGATTTTTTTCTACCAAAAAAGACGAATTTCTAACAAAGTTCATGAATTTTGAACTAAATCGTGGAATTTTTAACAAAAAATATTTGCTTTTTTGATTTAAAAACTTAATTTTTAACAGTTGAATTTTCAACTCGAAAATGTCAATTTTCAAGAAAAAAAATTCATTTTCAACCGAACAGTTTAATTTTCAACTATATAGGCATTTTCTACAAAACTGTTATTTATTTAAAGAAAAAGACGAATTTTCCAACAAAATATTAAAATTTACAATACGAACATTTTAATTTTCAATCAAAAAGATCAATTTTATTCTAAGAAAGATAACTTATCAACCATAAAAGAATTGTTCAAATTCGAGTTTGACGAATGAATTTTTAATAAAAAGACGAATTTTTATCAAAAAAAATATTGATTTTCAATGAAAAACGAAATAATTACTTTTCTGCCAAGTTTGAATTTGAATTTGCAACCCGAAAATATTAATTATAAAAAAAAAATTAATTTTCAACTAAGCAGTTAATTTTCGACAAAAAAAACAGTTTTCAAGTAATAACGTGTTTTTATTAAAAAAGAAAAAAAATTATATTGTTGAATTTTTAAGCAAATAGTTGATTTTTTTCCCAAGTTGTGGAATTTTAATTTAAAAAATGGTGAATTTTCTAAAAAAGAGTTGAATTTGAAACCCGAAATTATGAATTTTTCACAAAAAAGTTCATTTTTAACCAAACACTCGATTTTTCCACAAATACATTGATTATCAACCAAAAAAATTAAATTTAACCACAAATGGAATAGTTGCGTTTCTGGTTAAAAAACTTAATTTTTAACATTTTAATTTCCAAATCGAAATTATTAATTTCCAAAAAAAAGTTCATTTTCAAGCAAACAGTTGAATTTTCAAATAAACAGTTTAATTTTTAAACAATAAAAGTTGAATTTTTTTATTAATATAGATTTTTCATTAGAGAAAGAAAAAAATAATGAACGGAGTTCTTGAATTTTCAACCAAATAGTTGATTTTTCTACCAAATTGTTCAATTATCAAGTTAAAAGAATGAATTTTCTATAAAATAGTTGAATTTGAAACACGAAAATATAAATTTGAACAAAAAAAAAAGTTTATTTTCAATCAACTAGTTGAACTTTCTACCGAATTGTTGAAATTGTTGAAATTTTCAACTAAATAGTTTAATTTTAATTCCAAGAATACCATTTTTCTACAAAAAAGTTTAATTTCCAATCCAAAAGTATGAATTTTCCACAAAAAACTTAATTTTCAATCAACCAGATGAATTTTTAATCCAATAATTGAATTATCAACTAAAAAGCATAAATTTTTAACCAAAAAATGGAATAGTTGTGATTTTATTTTAAAACTTAGTTATTAATATTTAAATTTGTAACCCAAAAATAATCATTTTAATCAAAAAATTAATTTTCAACCACATACATAGTTGAATTTTTTATTAATAGAGATTTTCCACTCAAGGAAAAAAAAACGGAATTATTGAATTATCAACAAAATAGTTGAATTTTTAATAAAAATTTGAATTTTTTTATGTAATAGAGATTTTTTATTCCAGAAAGAAAAAAAAATAAACGGAATTGTTGAATTTTCAACGAAATAGTTGATTTTTTTATTAATGGAGATTTTTCATTCATGAAAGAAAAAGCCGGAAAGTATGAACTTTTTAACAAAAAAGTTTAATTTCAACCAAACAATTGAATTTTCCACAAATACATTAATTATCAACCAAAAAAGATGAATTTTCACCATAAATGGAATAGTTGCGTTTCTGTTTAAAACATTTAATTTTTAACATTTTAATATGGAAACCGAAAATAATAATTTCCAAAAAAAGTTCATTTTCAACCAAACAATTGAATTTTTAAATAAATAGTGGAATTTTTAAACAAAAAATTTGAAATTTTTATAGATAGAGATTTTTCATTGAATAAAGAAAAAAATAATTAACAGAATTGTTGAATTTTCAACCAAATAGTTGAATTTTTTATTAATAGAGATTATTCATTAAAAAAAATATATATATATATAAAATATATAAAAATATATAAATAGAAATTCTCCACTCAAGGAAGAAAAAAAACGGAAGGTAGAATTTTCAACTTAATAGTTGAATTTTTAACAAAAAAGTTAAATTTTTTATTAATAGATTTTTTATCCAAAAAAAAAAAAACGGAATTGTTGGATTTTCAACCAAATAGTTCAATTTCTTATTAATAAAGACTTTTCATTTAAGAAAGAAATAAAAATAAACGGAATTGTTGAATTTTCAACCAAATAGTTGAATTTTTTATTAAGAGAGATTTTTCATTTAAGAAAAAAAACGGAATTTAAGCAAAATAGTTAAATTTTTAATTAATAGAGATTTTTCATTCAAGCAAGAAGGAAAGAAAAAAAATAAACGGGATTGTTGAATTTTCAACATAATAGTTGAATTTTTTATTTATAGAGATTTTTCATTCAAGAAAGACAAAAACTAATCTTAATTGTTGGATTTTCAATAAAAGAAGTTTAATTTCAAACACAAAAGTATGAATTTTCCATGAAAAAGTTGAATTTTTAATTCATAGAGATTTTTTATTCAAGAAAGAAAAAAATAAACGGAATTGTTGAATTTTCAATCAAATATTTGAATTTTTTTATTAATATGGATTTTTTATTGAAGAAATAAACGGAATTGTTGCATTTTTTATTAATAGAGATTTTTCATTCAAGAAAGACAAAAACTAAACTTAATTGTTGGATTTTTATTAAAAGAAGTTTAATTTCAAACCCAAAAGTATGAATTTTCCACAAAAAATGTTGAATTTTTAATTCAATAGTTGGATTATCAACTGAAAAAGATGAATTTCTAACCAAAAAATGGAATAGTTGTGATTTTAGTTCAAAATTTAATTATTAACATTTGAATTTGCAGCCAGAAAACATTAATTTTAATCAAAAAATTAATTTTCAACCACATACATAGTTGAATTTTTAATTAATAGAGATTTTTTATTCAACGAACAAAAGAAAAATAAACGGAATTGTTGAATTTTCAATGAAATGTTTGAATTTTTAATCAAAAGTTCTAATTTTTTATTAATAAAATTTTTTTATGGAAGAAATAAAACAAAAATAAACGGAATTGTTGAATTTTCAACCAAATAGTTAAATTTTTAACAAAAAATTTAAATTTTTTTATTAATAAAGATTTTTTATTCAAGAAAGAAAAAAAATAATAAACGGAATTGTTGAATTTTTTATTTATAGAAATTCTTTATAGAAAAAAATAAAGAAAACGGAATTCTTGAATTTTCAACCAAATAGTTCAATTTTTTATTAAGAGAGATTTTTCATTCAAGAAAGAAATAAAACAAACTAAACGGAATTGTTGAATTTTCAACCCAATAGTTGAATTTTTTATTAATAGAGGTTTTCTATTTAAGAAAGAAAAATAATTAACGAAATTGTTGAATTTTCAACCAAA
>NC_046660.1:27838430-27847509 GCF_010883055.1 Belonocnema kinseyi
AAAAAACGGAATTGTCGAATTTTCAACCCAATAGTTGAATTTTTTATTAATAGAGATTTTCTATTTAAGAATGAAAAATAATTAACAAAATTGTTGAATTTTAAACCAAATAGTTGAATTTTGTATTAAGGGAGATTTTTCATCCAAGAATGAAAGAAAAAAAGAAAATAAACGAAATTGTTGAATTTTCATGAAAATAGTTGATTTTTCTACCAAAATTATTCAATTATCAAATTAAAAGGACGATTTTCTAAAAAAACAGTTGAACTTCAAACCCAAAAGTATGAATTTTCCACAAAAAACTTCATTTTAAACCAACTAGTTTAATTTGTAATACCAAAAGACTATTAAAAAAAAAAAAAGAGTTAAATTTTAAAACCGAAAGAAAAAGAGAAAACTAAAAAAATAAAATAAACTGAATTGTTGAATATTCAAAGAAATAGTTGATTTTCCTACTAACTTGTTCAATTATCAAGTTAAAAGGACAAATTTTTTACAAACCAGGTACCTAATAAAAAAAATAATATAATTTCAAAGCAGGATTTAAAAAATGAAACCAATAAACAACCCATTTTCATACACTTACGAATAAACTTCTCTTATTAAATCTCATAGAAAATGAAATTTGTACAAAGTAAGTAAATCAGGTAACTTAAACTTTATGATGTACTTTCTAGAAACTAAAAAAATTGTTCTTGTTAACTATTGAGAGTACACACAGAGTTCGAGTTGTGAAGAGTCGAAAATCTACATTTTTATGGTAGAAACACACTTAAAAATACATACGGACACTTAATCCTCTTTCTCCTCTTTCCCCTCTTTCCCCACTTTATCCTCTTTGCTCAGAGCTTCCAGTCTTTCGAGCAGAGGTGGATGGCTGTGATGATATCCCGAATACAATTTGTCAAACACGGGAAAGCCCAAATTGTCCTTTTGCAATTTGACCAAAGCCCCTTTCAGCGATTCCGTATATCCCAAGTCTTTCGCGAATTTGTCGGCCTGAAACTCAAATATTCGCGAGCAGACTGTTTGCAGGAAACCGATGAGCTGCCAAAAAAAAAAAAATTAACAATTAATTTTACTCTCTTGAAATATTAAAAAAAAAAAAAAAATTTTAAGAGATAATCTTACCTCATTTATTGGAATTAAAATGTGCATCAACACAATAATCAGTCCGATAAGAATTGGTTGTGAATGATTAAATCCAAAGGCGACGTACATCGGACGATAATGCAAAAGCATACCAAACGAATAAAAGTTTATCAAAATCGAGATCTGTAAAAAATTATTTTTTTTTTTCTTTCAATTCAGGCTAAAAAAAAATGTGATCCTAAAAAATATTTTATAGGATATTGGGAATAGTGGTCTTGAGTTCTGAGCCTGTTATATTACTTTGAGAACGGTTATGAGAATGAGAATATAACCGAGAAATAAATTCTCTGAGAATTTATAAGAATCTGAGAATTTATTTTAATTAATAGAAAGTTGCATGTTTTCGTTAACTTTTCAGTTGAAAAATCAAATCTTTTTTTGAAAGTTTGTTGATTTTATTTTAAAGTTTACCTGCTTTAGCAGAAATTACATCTTTTTTGTTGATAAAAATGCAACTGCTTAGTTAGAAATTAAGCTTATAATTAAGTCATAACAAAAAAAACTTCGTTTTTTATAACAAATTCATCTGTTGTAGTATAAAATTGATCTTTTTTGGATAAAACTGCAACTATTTCGTAGAGAATTCAACAATTTTGTACAAAATTCATCTTTTTGGTTAAAAAATCGTCTTTTTGGATTGAAAATTCAAAATCAACTATTTTTTTGAAAATTTACCTTTTTGATTTAAAACTTCATATGTTATAGAAAAAAAATTACATTTTTTGTATGAAAATGCAATTGTTTGGTTAGAAATTAAGCTATTTTGTTTAAAATTTATATTTTGGTGTTG
This sequence comes from Belonocnema kinseyi, assembly GCF_010883055.1. Classification (NCBI taxonomy): domain Eukaryota; kingdom Metazoa; phylum Arthropoda; class Insecta; order Hymenoptera; family Cynipidae; genus Belonocnema; species Belonocnema kinseyi. The sequence continues at coordinate 27,840,373 of NC_046660.1, forward strand.
AAAAATGAACTGAAATATTTTCTGGATCAAAGTTCCACTCATAAAAAAAAATTTCGTTTTTTATAACAAATTCATCTGTTTTAATATAAAATTGATCGTTTTTGGATAAAACTGCAACTATTTGGTAGAGAATTTAACTATTTTGTTCAAAATTCATCCTTTTTGGTTAAAAAATCGTCTTTTTGGATTGAAAAGTCAAAATCAACTATTTTTTTGAAAATTTATCTTTTTGATTTAAAACTTCAGCAGTCATAAAAAAAAATTTTCGTTTTTTATAACAAATTCATCTGTTGTAGTATAAAATTGATCTTTTTTGGATAAAACTGCAACTATTTGGTAGAGAATTCAACAATTTTGTACAAAGTTCATCCTTTTTGGTTAAAAATTCGTCTTTTTTGATTGAAAATTCAACTTTTTTGGTATCAAATTATTTCTTGTTGAAAAATTCATAGTTTGATCGTTAAAACTCGACTAAAATCTTTTTCAACAAAAAAAATTCAACTATTTTTTTGAAAATTTATCTTCTTGATTTAAAACTTCATATGTTATAGAAAAAAAATTACATTTTTCGTATGAAAATGCAATTGTTTTGTTAGAAATTAAGCTATTTTGTTTAAAATTTATAATTTCGTGTTGAAAAATGAATTGAAATATTTTCTGGATGAAAGTTCCACTCATAAAAAAAAAATTTCGTTTTTTATAACAAATTCATCTGTTTTAATATAAAATTGATCGTTTTTGGATAAAACTGCACCTATTTGGTAGAGAATTTAACTATTTTGTTCAAAATTCATCATTTTTGGTTAAAAATTAATCTTTTTGGATTGAAAATTCAACTACTTGAGTCAAAGTCAAACGAGATTCTGAAATTTTTTTATTGAAGGCTATGTCTGGTTGAAAATTTAACTGTTTAGTGGAAAATACTTTTTTTTTGTTTGGAATTCATTTTTTAACAGAAAATGCAACTTTCCCATTCTTTAAGATTTATATTTTTAAATTAAAAATTCGCGTTTTTTGTTTGTAAAAAAATTATTTATTAGTTTGAAATTTCCTTTTTTTGCGTAAAAATGCATCACTTTGATAGAAAATTAATTTTTTGTTGAACAGTCATTTTTTTGTTTGAAAATTGAATTTTTGTTAAAGAAAATTTGTCTTCTGGTTTGCAGGATTAATAATTTAGATAAACTTTTATTTATTTTTTGAGTGAAAAATCTTTATTTGTTGGAAATTCGTTTGTTTGGTTTTAAAATTCTTTTCTTTTGTTTTATACATTTAATTCTTTTTTTTATTAAAATATAAACTTTGACACTTTCGTTGGCGATTTGTCTTTTTAGGCTGAATATTCAACTATTATGTTAAAAATTCAAGTATTTTTTTGAAAATTCCAGTATTTTTTGAAGAGTTATCTTTTAAAGTAGAAAAAACTTTTTTTTGTTTGTTTTTTCGGTTATATAACCTGAACTTAAATCCTCGGGAATTTAAGAACTCTATGGTGGTCTACCAACATTACGCCACATGGTGCCGAAAAATGGAAGTAGAAAGAGTAGGTACCATTTTAAACATGTATTTTATTTTTTGCATAAAAGTGTCATTTAAGATTGTTTTGTGAAGTATAAAACAATGATTGAATACTAAAAACAAATAATTATCAGAAACAAATATTTTTAGATAGAATTTCCATCTTATACAGTGAAAAATCACATTTTTGTGAAATAGATTTAAAAAAAAAAATAATAATTTCATTAATTAATGTGAGTTTCAATACTTTTTAAGCTTAAATAAACTTTAATTAATATACGTAGGGACAAATTTTATCCATATTATGCCAAGAATACGAATAATAGACGACTGGAATTTAAATACGAATTCTAACCTAACTTTTATATCAGATTTTTAAATATTTCATATATAAATTAATAAAAATTTACTTTGAGTTAATTTTTGCTTCAAAATAAGTCCATTTAAGTATATAATCTTTTGAAAATCACAATAAAAAGAACAATAATGGGTTTTTTTTTAGAAAAATATGTCTGTAAAAAAGTGTAGTTTTTCAATGTATAATATATAAATTCCATCCAAAACAGTTTGTTTCCGATAAAGACTTATTTTTATTATCCAATAAATACTTTAAACTCCACGAAAAAAATGGTTAAAACACTTTTATGCACAATTTAAAATGCATCTTTAAGAACGTGCCTATTCTTTCTAGTTCAAATTTTTGTCACCAGGTGGCGCCTCGCAGTTTAACCATTCCCAATAGGGGTTTTTTTATATAGAAAAACTTTCTAGAAAGGGATTCCAGAAAATCGAATTTAATCAGTGTCAGGCTTGTCTTGAAAAAAATTCCAAAACTTTTCCGGATTTTTCAGGACAAAGATACACATTTTTCGGAGTAACTTTTTTCTTATAATGAAAAAATCATCCGATAATTTTCTCAAACACATTCAGAATCTGATTTTATGGTAAATAAAAAAACGTTTTTTTTTTCATTTTTTCAACTTCAACGATAATTTAATGACATTTTTTAAAATCAAATCATTTATTGCTGCTGAAATTAAATATTAGAATTGATTGAAATTTGACTGAATTATTCAACTTTAAGCTACTACAATTTTATTTTTTATAAGATAATAAAATTTTCAACAAAATAGTTAAATTTTTAAAGAAAGAGATCAATTTTAAACTAATGAGATTAATTTTTAACAAATTAATTCAACTTTTAATCAAGTAACTATATTTTCAACCAAAAAGATTAATTTTCTAAAAAAAGGTAATTTTCAAAAAAATTCATCAATTTTCTGCCATAGAAATGAATGAACAATAGAATTTTTAACCAGAGAAGACTAATCTTCTACAAAACATTTTTAAAAAAAATTAATTTTCAGCCCAAAAAAAACGAATTTTCATCAAAAATGGAGTAGTTAATTGTTTAGATAACAAAATTAATTTTCAATTTAAAAACGTAATTTTTAGGCAAAATTGTTAAATTTTCAACCAAAGAAATAAATCTTCATCCAATAAAATTAATTCTTAACAAATTATTTCAACTTTCAACCAAATAATCGAATTTTTTACTATAATAATAGAATTTTTAACTCAAAAATACTTTAACTTTCGATCAAGTAATTAAATTCTCAACTAGATGAGAAAGAAAAGATAAAAGTTCGAGCAAAAAAAATGGCATTTTCAACGTAATAATTGAATTTTTTAGAAGGGAATGTACTTCTTAAAAAAATAGTGAATTTTAAATAAAAAAAGACGAATGATTTGTCCAAATAAAGGAATGTTCAACCAAACCGTTAATTTTTCCAACCAAAAAGGATAGATTTTTAACAAAATACTTGAATTTTTAATAGAATACTGAAATTTTTTACAACAAAAATCAATTTTTAACCAAATAGTCGAATTTTGAAATGAAAAATATTATGCTTCAATCAAAAACAGAATTGAGTTTTTAAAACAAAAAGTTTAACATTTAACTCTCTGATTTAACAAAAAATTGAATTTTCAACGAAAAAAATAAATAGTTTAAATTTCAACAAGAAAAAACAAATTTTTAATAAAATAGTTAAATTTTTATTAAAATATGTGAACTTTCAACAAAAAATTAAATTTTTAAGAAAATAGGTAATTTTTAAACAACTAGAACAATTTTCAACCTTATTTTCAATTTAACAAGTATTTTAATTTTTAAGAAAGAAAAAAAAATGGTTGATACAAATTATTTAACTTTTAATTTTCAGGTTAAAAATTAATTTAAAAAAAGCATTTTTTTCAGCAAAAAAGTTCAATTGTCATCCAAAGTAATAAATATTCGAAGAAAAAAACAATTTTAACAAAATGAATCAATTATTTTTGAATAAAAAAAGACTCAATTTCTACCCAAAAGAGATGAATAAATTGTTAAATTTTCAATCTACAAAGATGTGTTTTCCAAAAAATAATCGAATTTTATACAGAAAATATTAAACTTAAACCAAAATAAATTGCATTTTCAACGAAATAATTGAAATTTTTTGAAGGACAGTTTAATTCTCAACAAAATAGTGAATTTTAAATCCAAAAAGACGAATTATTTGTCCAAATAAGGGAAGACTCAACAAAACAGTTGAATTTCAAATAAAAAAAGGATACATTACTGACAAAATACATTTTTAAACAAATAGTCGAACTTTCAACCTTATTTTCAATTTTCAAGAAAAAAGATAAATTTTCAGTAAAAGTTTTTTTTAACAAAGTATTTTAATTTTCAAACAGAGATGAATTTTCAATTAAATTAATCTTTAACAAAAAAAAAAAAAAAGAATTTTAAACAAAACAATTGCAGGTTTTAACCAAAAAAGAGGAAATTTCAACCAAAAATATTACTTTTCTAGAAATAAAGAAAAATTTTTTAACTAAATCGATCAATTTAAAAAAAGAAAAATTACAATTTCAGGATAAAAAAAATAAAATAAAGATTCAATGAAAACAATAAATGTTGAACAAAGTACTTCAAATATAACCCAAGTAGTTGAATTTCCAATTTTTTTAAATATTGTACAATTTCCAAAATTTTAAATTCTTTCAAATTTATGTACTTCTAAACTTTATATAATAAAATAAACCAATAAAAAAAAGCATCTCTGTATTAGTTCCGAAAAGTTGTAGATTATTATTATTATTATTATTAATTAATGATTTATTGATTAATTGAAGCTATAAAAATACGTTTTAAAATTAAAACTTCGAATTTCGTGGGTTTGAATACTGAAAAAAATTTTAATAATTTAAACTTTAAAAATGAATTTAAAAAACATAAAATTAAACTAAAACTAAATATTTTTCCATTTGAAGAAAGCACTCAAAATGGAACTCTTGAGATTTAAACTCTTAAAATTGAACTTGAAAGTTTTTTCATTCAAAAATGTTGTACTCAAATGTTTAATAAAAATAAAAATATATAAAATGAAAGTACTTTTATAAATTATGTAGAGTTCAAGGATTCAGATTCAATTCTAAAAATATATATCTACATTATAATTTCCAATGCTCTATAAATTAAAGAATCAATCAATGAACTCTAAAATTTTCAAAATTATATTATTTTAAGGAATTTTAAGCTAGAAACATTAAAAATTAAAAAATTAAATTTTCTTAAAACTGAACACTTCTTAAATAGTTTAAACATCGTTGAAAAGTTTTAAAATTGTATTTCAAAACCTTGAAAAATCTAAAAATTGTTTTACATTTTTCAAATTTAAAATCATTTTTTAAACTTTTTCCAAACTTCTACATATCTGTTAAAATGAATCGAATTTTTACTACGATTTTTAGAAAATCCTGCAAATTAAAAACAATTCCTTCAAAGCTTCCCTATTCAATTTTGACAATTTTGGAAATCTTTTAAAAAAATTTTAAATATTCTCTGAAAATCATCTTTAAGTTTTCAAGGAATCTGAAGAAAATGTTTTTTGAAAATGATTTTTGTGTCGGTAAAAATATTTCATTAAATTATTTGAAATAATTAAAAAAAAAATTTTTTTAAATTACTCCAATTATTTCTACAAATAATAACTGCTCAATTGTTATTTATATGTATCAAAAATTAACAATTTCACTTACAAATAAAAATTGCTTTGAAAATAACATTCAGAGTTTAAAAATTCTTCGAAATTTTCACGATCTAATGTTTTCCATCTCAAATAATTCAGTTTCAATTTGTCTACTTTTAAGTATTTGGTTTAAATTAAATCGTTTTAAATAAACAGTCAAATATTGATAAATATTAAATAATTAATTTAAAAAATTAAAAATTGATTGTGTTAGAAAATGAAATATATTAGACTGAGACAATATTTCAAATCTAATGAAAATTCTTTAATTACGAATATATAATTATGAAGTTATTTTTAACTTGAAAATAGTTTATGTGGTTTCAACCTAACGTTTACAATTTTTTTAATAACTAAAAATTTTCAATTGAAACAGTTCAAATTTTAACGTTAAAATCTGAAAATTCTTAAATTTTTAACGGATTCAGAATCTTTTTGAAAATATTTTATTTCCAGTTGATAAAATAAAAATGGTTCTGATCCAAAAGATTTGTCAAATTCCCGGTTATCTCCCGGTCCAGCAACCGTCCTGTAAATTGTGAAAAAAAAAAAAGAAGAAAAAAAGAAAAGAAAAAATACCTGAGCAAAAAGAAGTTGTTTCCAGACATGATTGTACTTCCAGTGGCCAAGTTCGTGCGCTAAAACAGCAACAACCTCGTCGTTTTCGCATCCCTGGTCCTTTATAGGATCATCCTCGCTTGGTTTATAATATTCCTTGACAAGAGTGTCAAACAGAACAATCCTTTTGCTTTTATGAAATCCATACATGTAGGCATTGCTGTGCGATGATCTTTTCGAGCCTTCGACGATGTACAATTTGTAGAGCGGGAAATTGAGGGAAGCTGCGAGAGCTTCAATTTTTTCCCGCAGATCCCCTTCCGGAAGAGGTGAGTATTTGTCGAAAAGAGGCGCTATCAGCTCGGGATAAACAATCATCATAATCAGGATCATAACGACGGTAAAAATCCACAAATACCAGACAAAATGGTCGCCGCCATTTTTAATAATCCACATTATACCGCTCATAATTGGCAATGAAATTACTTGCATTATAGCGATCTGCTTTAGTTTATCTTTGATGAAGAACGAAGGTGTCTAAAAAAAACATTTTTATTTCAAAGCAATGGAAAATTAAATTTAATCTCAAAATAACTTCAATTTTTCTGAGAACTATTATAATTAATTCTATAAATTATTTTTTTTTTTAATGTATCTTATTTCATGCTCAACGAAAAAAATAAATAGTTTAAATTTCAACAACAACAAAAACAAACAAATCTTCAATAAAATAGTTAAATTTTTATTAAAAAAGGTGAACTTTCAAAAAAAAATTTAATTTTTAAGAAAATATGTACATTTTTAAACAACTAGAACAATTTTCAAACTTATTTTCAATTTTCAAGAAAAAAGATAAATTTTCAGTAAAAGTTTTTTTTAACAAAGTATTTTAATTGTTAAGAAAGAAAAAAATTGTTGATACAAATTTATAATAATACAAAATTTGTAATAAATTTGTAAAATTCTAAAATAATATGAAAATAAT
>NC_046660.1:27847609-27854963 GCF_010883055.1 Belonocnema kinseyi
GAAGTTGAATTCTTATTAAAATATTTGAATTTTCAACAGAAAAGACGAATTTTCGTGAAAATATAAGAATTTTTAACCAAACAGTTGAATTTTTAACAACAAATAGTTCCATTTTTGTCTAAAAATTATATTCTTTAGTTAAAAACTAAACTATTTTTTGAAAATGTATTTTCTAAAGTTCAAAGTAATTTTTTTTACCTGCAGAATTAAACATTCCTTTTTTGGTAGAAAAATAATATTTTTCAGTCGAAAATTGATTTCTTTGGTTTAAAATTCAGGTATTTTGCTAAAAAAATTTCTTTGATCAAACCGTCCAAATACCACTTCGTAAAATTGGTAAAACCTTTTTTTTTTAATAATTTTTGTTGTTGAATTCAACTCTTTTTGATTTAGAACTAAAATATTTTTTGTTTGAAACATTAAATATTACATTTATTGTTGAGATTTCATTTTTTTTTTCGTAAAATTCAACCATCTTGTTGAAAATTCGTGTTTTTTTTTGTAAAAAAAAATGAATCTACTTGGCTGGAAATTCAACTATTTGGTTTAAAAATTGTATCTACTTTGTTAAAAATAACACATTTTTACTTGAAAAGTTGAGAATTTAAGGTGTTTTAAATTGAATTGAATATAAGTACCCATTGTTGGACAAAAATCTATTTATTTTCCCTATTTTTAGAGCATTTATTCCTGGGAATCGTGTTATCAACACAGATGAAAAAATTTATGTTCCTTATTTAAAATCTTACCTGCTTATTGAAACCATGCTTTTGTTCGACAACAAAAGTGCTGTAGGCATCTAATGGTAGCTCGATGAAAAATGAAATAATGCTCGTTAATAACATGCATGTGCAGCTATTCAAAATTTCATTTCTGTTTCCCAAACCAATCTTGTTATTAATTTTAACACTCCATCTCCATGCATGATAATATGCAAAAGTAAGTATCAGAATCTGAAAAAAAAATTAAAATATATAGCCGTCCGTGTAATTTTTGTCATATTTTTTTTCATTTACCGCTTCAAACAAAGGGTTAATTCTTTACTTTAACGATTTTTCCGAATTTTTCAAAGTCTCACTTTCCACTTAAAATAAAATGTGCGTTTATAAACATTTTTTAAATAAAATTGGTTCAACATATTAAAATTTTAATATTATTATTCATTAGGGCAATTTTGTATTTTTAAAAGTATAATATTTAAAAATAATTAATGATCAAAGCAATTGAAATTTATTTTCGAAATGAGTCGGAAAATTGTAAATATTTTTTGGTTGAAATTCAATTTATAAAATTTTTCATCAAACATTTACTTCTTTTGGTTCTTTTGGCTAAAAATTGAACTATATTTTCCAAAATTTGTTGTTTTTTGCTTCAAAATTAACTTCTTTAACTTCAAATTTAACCTTTCCATTTTAGGTTGAAAGATGATATTTTTTAGTTAGAAATTCAACTGCTTGATTGAAAGTTAGACTACTTTGTAAAACATTTTTTTTGTTGAAACATTTTTCACGGCCAATGAAATTTAATAAATCAAACTAAAATTAAAATTAAAAATCGACTGGAAGGTTAAATTAAACAATGCTGAATGAAATGCAAATAAACTGAAAATTTTTGAACTTTTATCAATTATAGAGTTATATTATTTTAAGTAATTTTAAGCTAGACACATTAAAAATGAAAAATAATTTGTTTAACTTAACAGTTCTTAAATTAAAAGTTAAATTATTTATATTTTAAATAGTCTAGGTATCCTTCAAAAGCTTTAAAACTTTATTTCAAAATCTTGAAATATCTATAAGTGCTTTTAAATTTTTCCAAATTCAAAATCATTTTTGAATTTTTTGTCGGAACTTTTAAATATATTTCAAAACGAATTGAATTTTTTCTATAACTTTTAGAAAATTATGAAAATTAAGAAAAAAATTAAATTTGAATTTATAAATAACAATAGAACACTTATTACTTGTAAAAGATTAGGGTAATATTATGAGATATTTGAATCTTTTCAAAACTTCTAAATATCTCTTAAAATTACTAAAACTTTCTACAAATAATAAGTGTTCAATTGTCATTTATGCGTCAAAATTTAACAATTTCACTTATAAATTAAACACTTTTTAAATAGAATTAAAATTGTAACGCCAAAAGATTAAAAGTTTTTCGAAAATCTAAAGATTTGTAAAACAATTCAGATTCAAATTGTTTTCTTTCAAATATTGGGTTTCACTTTACTCGTCTTAAATGAACCGTGAAATATTTCTAAATATTAAATACTTATTCTTTTTCTACATGAAGAAATTTCAAATTAAATTGGATAAAAATTAAATAATTTAAAGTCAGAATATTTTTAATTTAATAAAAACCTTTAATTATGACTACATTATTATGGATTTATTTTTAAGTTGAAAATAGTAAAACATACGCTTACATTTTTTAATAGCTGAAAAAATTAATAGAAATAGTACACCGATAAATTTATTTATTAAATTTAATATAAAAAAAATAATATAAAGTAATACCTGAAACTCTGAATTAAATATATATTATTGATAAATCATGAAAATTTTTATTTTTAAATAAAATTATCGAAATAACATCGAACTTGGGCAGAATTTTCTTCTTTTAACCTTTAAAACTGCATTTTAAAATTCTTTAAATTAAAATGTATGCTTAAAAATTAAAAATGGAAAATTTTTAAAGTGGAAGATTTTCGAATTAGGCATTCTAATCTAAATGATATAATAATTTATAAAAATCACAATTTAAGAAATTATTTTAAAACGGTTGAAATAAAATTTGGGCAAAATTTTTAGAATAAAATTTTTGTAAAATTCCCGGGCAAAAAATAAATTCAAATGTCAACACTAAAAGTGCAGATAAAGAGAATAAATAATTAACAACAACCTTATTAAACACAAATTGTTAAACGGACGAAAATAAATTTTTTTGTAATGAAAATTTAATTATGTATCCTATTTTTTGGTGAAAATTTATATTGTTAAATTAAAAATTCAAAGATTTCGATGAAAATTTATTAATTTTGTGAAAAATTCGTCTGTTTCTTGTTAAAAATGACTTTTATTCATTGAAATTTCAACTGCTCGGTAGAAAATTGAACTAATTTGTTAAAATTTAATTTTTTTATTGAAGATTCATAATTTCAGTTTGAAACCAATCTCTGGTTTCTTGGAACTTTTTTTTAAATTTATTCTGGACATCCTTTAAGACAACAGAACAAAGCATTGCAAAATAAATTAATTGAGAAAAAAATGCAATTTTCCACTAAAAAATCTTTAGAAAAAATGAAATATTTAAACTTTCAGCTGAAAAAATGAATTTAAAAAAAAAAGTATTTTAAACATAATAGTTTAATTTTCAGCCAAAGTGATGAATTTTCAAATTAAATTATGAATCTTCAACTCCAATTGATAAATTTGAAACCAAATGATGAATTTTCAACTAAAAGTAAGAATATTTATCTGGAACACTTAAATTTTAAACCAAGAAGGAAAATTTTCAACGAAATAGTTAAATTTCTAATTATTGAATACAAATTTTTAACCAAATAGTTGAATTTTTAAATGAAAAAATAATCTTAAATAAACTTAATAAAAATAAATATTATTAAATAATAAATAAAAATAAAAATTATTATTAAATAAACCAAAACTTAAATAAATTTCAAGTTAAAAAAAGTTCAAACAAATAGATAAATTTTTAACTAAAACTATCAAGTATTCAATGGGAATAAGTTAAATTTTCGGTTTAAAAAATTACTTTTATAAAAAAAAATAAATTTCAAAAACAAATTACTGACAAAAAATTTTAATGTTTAAAAGAAGTGACGAATTTTCAAAATAAAATTGTAAATATTTAAATGGAATAGTTAAATTTTAAACCAGAAGGATGAAGTTTTAACTAAAATGATAAATCTTTAACTAGAATAATTTAATTTTTAACCAAAAAGATTACTTTTCGACCAAGAAGATAAACTTCTACCAAAAAAGATAAATTTTCAAATAAAAAAGATAATTTTACAACAAAAAATTGTATAATTAAATTTTTACTCAAAAAATTAATGTTCAACCAGGCATGAAGTTTTTCCTAAAATTATGGAATGTTCAACTGAAATAACAGTTACATTTTCCGTTTAAAAAACAAAATAATTATCAACTAAAAAATCAACAAATTTTCCACAAAATAGTTAAATTTTCGGGAAAAACAATTCTTTTTCATCCAAAGAAAAAAAATTTTTTAATCAAATAGCTTATATTTCTGTTAAAAAAAAATAAAATTTTAGTTAAAATTATGAATCATCAACAAAAAAAATTAATTTCCAAAAAAAGAGTAACTTTTAATCAAATAATTTTATCTCCAATCTAAAAGATGAATTTTTAACTAAAATGATAAATATTTAACCCTAATACTTAAATTTTTAACTGAAAAGAGAAAGTTTGAAACAAGAAAGTTAACTTGAAAATAAAAAGATAATTTTCTAACTAAAAAAATTGATTTTTAACCAAATTAGTGGATTTTCAACGAAATGATTGAATTTTCAATTAAAAAAGACCAATTTTTATCCTAATTTTTCAATTTTGAACAAAAAAAGATAAAAGTTTAACCAAAAATGGAAATTCAAATTTTCAGTTGCAGGAATTAATTTTTTATCAAAATGATGATTTTTCAACTATAAACTATCAAGATTAATTTTCTGCAAAAAAGGAAATTTTTTTACAAAGTACACAAATGTTCAAACTAGTTTAATTTCTAAATAAATAAAAATAAATAAAAATTCAGTAATAAATTATGTCAAAATTATTATTATGCTATTTAGGTTTTCTAGATGTTTGAAAGAATTAAAAAAATATTTGATATATTTTCAGAAACCTTTAAAAGTTTCAAAATATTTTTAAACTATTCAAATCCTCTTAAATTCCTGAAAATATTATTAGCTGACCCGAATTTTTTAAAATTTATTTTTTAAAAACAGCTTTTCTTCAAATGTTTTACAGATTAAAATTCTATTTCAATCTCTTCAAATCTTCTAAATATTTATTGAATTCACTCGATTTTTTTTTTTTTTTTATTTTTTAATCAAACGAAATTGAAACATTTAACTTTAAAATCTTCTACTCTTTTTCGAAAATTAAAGAAATATTTTGCAATTTTATTTTAATGTTAATTTTTAAGAACAAAGAACAATAAAAAATTGCCTATAAATCGTAAGAAATCACTTTTTTTAATACGTTCAGAGATTTTTAAGCTTTTAAATATTCTCTTAAAATTAATTTAAAAAAAAATGAAATTTGTTCTAAAATTATAAATAATGGTAACATTTTTCTGTACATTCTTTTACACTCTTTTTAAAAAATTTTACGAAATAATTAAAAATTTTTTGTAATCTTTTTCAAAATTGAGTTTACCTACATTTTTTTTAAACCTGAAAAATTAAAAGAAAAGTCTTAGTCTGGCATATTCTTTTTTCACACATTTTGAAATCTTTAAAACTTAAAATTATTATTTTAAAATTAACCTTGAACCATAAAAAATCTTTTCAGAAATTAAAAAAAAATGTATCTCAAAATCTTTCAAAAACTCAATTATTAATAAGTTTTCCACATAATTTAATTTATATGTATAAAATTGATGGTGCAGAAAATTCATAAACCTTTATTAATATATAAACAGCCCTGAAAACAGTTAAATTGATTTTTATTCTGAAAATACTTACCGTTTTGAATGCAGTTCCGAATAAAGTTTTGAAAATGTCGAAACTACTCTTGTCGAGCGCATAAACACGAGATTTACTGTAAACTTCCTGGGACATCAAACCTTCTAACAAATCTGGTACTTTCTCGAGTCTTTTCATCAACTTTCGCTAAAATAAAATACATTTTTCTCTTTTTTATAATCATTACGATCATAACCAAAGTATGCATAACCTCAAAAAATTTTCATAAAAAGATTCTCTACAGTTCTATTGATTTAAGATTTATTAAAAATAAGTCAGCGATCAATTATTTTAAAAGTTTATTCAGAAATAGAATTTTTTTAAAACATAAGCCGTCAATAATACATTATAATTGCTATCTAAACGGAATGAAAAAAAAAAGGAAAATTCTAAACAAGTTCCATATTTTATTATTACCATGGAGAATAGACATTCTGCATTCGATATTCAACTATTTTTATTTAAAAACACTCTTTCGAATTTTATTTTATTTAAGAACGTGGCTTTTTTGTCGATTTTATACAGCATTTGAAAGACTTAAATTTGAAGGTTATGCCATCTGTTACGAAAAGACTTTGAAGATGTAGAAAATGATAAAAATTTATGCAAACAGTATCTTTTTTTATGGCCTTTTTATCACGACAAAAGATAAAACGTGGCTAAAACTTACCTGCCGAAGAGAAAGATAAAGTTCCCAAAGCGTTAATATCCATATTATTCCGAGAATCTCAAATCTTATATTCTCACCAACCACGTCCAAAAATGTTTTCATTTTAAAGTTTTATTTATCACGAAACTGTTATTTTTGTGCAATTGCATTTGCGACGACAAATTATCGATTAATGCACTACAAATCGGCTTCTAACGACAGCAATGGTTGACACACATCGTTCCACTGAATCTGAAAATTTCATTCTAACCTATCTTTTACCGCGACGTCCCCACCGCCCAACCGGCCGCTTCACGATAAACCTAACAGATACGTATCTTCTTCTAATTGGTCGAATCCGGAGAAATTATTTAAAATAAAATTAATATATTATAAATTCAATTTGATACACTTTATACATTTTCCTAACATTTCAAGTAAAATATTGCATTTTCAATGAAAATAGCAGACGAATTTTGAATCAAATAGGTGAATTTTTAAATAAAAAAATATACATTTTCAACCAGACATGGATTAGTTACATTCTCACTTCAAAAAACTGAAAAAACTTATTTTTATAAAAATAGAACAAAAATTTTTAACAATAATAATTCACTTTTTTAATATTAGTTCATAGTTTTTAAATTTTCAAATTAAGGGCATGTGACACAGCTAAATACCTATATTACCGACCTCACTTTTTCCGTTCACTGAATGTTTTTTTGAACCTAAGAACTTTTTTTGTAAATAAAATATCGAGCTGAAACTTTGGGAAATGTATTAGAGCACAATAAAGTACGTTTAGGTACTGCATTTTGGTGAAAATTATTTCATCTTTTTTCTGAACCTCAAAATTTTTTGAACGTTCGAAATTTTTTTATACATAAAATATCGGTCTCAAACTTTGAGAAATACAAGAGCCGAAAGAAAACTACGTTTAAGTACAAAGCTTAATAATAAAAGATGTAAAAAAA
>NC_046660.1:27855063-27859458 GCF_010883055.1 Belonocnema kinseyi
CATGAATTTTTAATCAAATATTTTAATTTTTATCTGATAAAGATAAAATTTCAACTTAAAATGAAATAGTTCAATTTTCATTTGTTTTTAAATAGTTGAATTTAATCGAAAATGATGAATTTGCAAAAAAATAGTTGTATTCTCAACAAAAACGTATTCATTTTCTACTAAAAAAAATGGAATTATCCACAAAATGAATGAATTTTCAACTAAAGAGAAGAATTTTCTACCAAAAACATGAATTTTAAACCAACTCGTTTAGTTTTCTATCAAAAAAAGTTTTGTTTTTTGCCAAGAAATTAATGGTTATTTCTTAAGTTAAAAAAAAATAGATTTTCAACTACAAAAAATCCATTTCTAACATAATAGTTAAATTTTCAATCAAGGAGACGAATTTTCAACAAAAGTGAAAAAATGATTGAATTTTGAAGTAAAAAATATAATTTTCAACCAATAATAATGGAATAGTTACATTTTAGACGAATTTTCAACTAAATAGTTTAATTTTTAAATAAAAAGATCAATTTTCTAAAAAAAAAAAAATTTTCAATAGAAACATGAATTTTAAACCAACTAGTTTAATTTTCGACTAAAAATTTTCAACTTTAAAAATTATATTTTAAATAAAATAGTTTAATTTTCAATGAAAGAGACAAATCTTCAATAAAAGAGTTGAATTTTAATCGTGAAAATATAAATTTTTATCATAAATGGAATAGTTTAATTATAAAATAAAAAAAAAATACAACCCAAGTAAAAAAGGGCGAATTGTCAAGTAAAAAAAAAAGTTCAACCAATAATAATGGGATAGTTAAATTTTCAGTAAAAAAAATACTTTTGAAACTAAAAAGAAAAACTAATTTTGTACATAATAGTTTAATTTTTAACTAAAGACAAGAATTTTTTATAAAACCGTTGAATTTTCAGTCAAGCTCATGAATTTTTAACAATTTTCAACCCAGTAGTTGATATTTTAAGATAAAATTTCTACAAAAAAGATAAATTTTCAAACAAAAAAAGACAAATTTTCAACAGATTAGTTGAATGTTTAACCAAGAAATATTTTTCAGTTAATAAAGAAAAAAATTAACCAAATTGTTAGACTTGAATCTAGAAAATTTTTTATTATTGCCAACAAAATATATGAATTTTCAACTAAAAGGATTAATTTTTATAGAAATACATGAATTTTAAAAAGAATAAGATAAAATAACTGTCAATCTGATGGTTGAATTTTCTACAAAAGTAATTAAATTTGTTACAAAAAAAACATTTCAACTGAAATAGTTTCATTATTGTCAAGAACATTTATTTTTGTGTTAAAAATTCAACTATTTGTTGAAAATGTGTTCTTTTTTTAATTTGACTATTTTTTTGTAACAAAATTCATTTTCTGCAACAAAAAAAAATGAATTTTAAACCAAAAAATTTAATTTTCTACTAAAAAAGATAAGTATTTATCAATAAATAGAAAAGTTTAATTATCACATAAAAAAATTAATTTTCAAAAAAAAAAGAAGGCGAATTTTCAATAAAAAAGGTTCAATTTGGAACAAAAATAGATTAGTTTTCAATGAAAAAAAAAGTTTTAAAAAAGCACTTGAATTTTCAATTAAAATATATCATAATTTTATATTAAAAGACAGTTGAATTCAATAAAAAATGACGAATTTGCAACAGAATAGTCGAATTCGCAAGAGAAACAAATTCATTTTCTAACAAAAAAGTGCTATTCTCAAAAAAAAAAAATGAATTTTCAATTAAAAGCATGAATTTTTAAAGAAAAATACATGAATTTTCAAAGAAATAAAATATCTGTCAAACTGATTGATTGTTTTAACAAAATTATGATTTTTAACAAAAAATGGAATAGTTAAATATACAGATAAAAAAATTAATTTTCAAACAAGAAAAAAGTCAAATTTACAATCAAGTATTTTCAACATGAATTTTTTGCGAAATATCTCAATTTTTAAGTAACAAGAAATAAATTTGTAACCAATAATAATGGAACAGTTTAACTTTCAGTGAAAAAAATCATTTTTAATCTAAAAAAAAACGTATTTTGCACAAAATAGTTAAATTTCTAACTATAGAAAGAAATTTTCCATATACTTTTTAACAAATTACTTGCATTTTTAACATAATAGTTAATTTTTCAACCCGAAACGACAAATTCACAACGAAAAATTTTAATAGTTTATATTTCAATCAAAAATTAGTTGAATACAGATGAATTTTTACATCAAAAAGATTAATTTCCAAAAACATAGTTGCATTTTCTGTTGAAAAAGATTTCAATTGTCTCTTCAAGATCAAAAATTGAATTTTTAAATAAAAAAAATAAGTTTCTGTGAATAAAATGGAATTTTCCTTCCAAAATGACGAATTTATAAGGAAAAAGTATGACTTTTTAACGAAAATTTTTTATTTTCAACTAAACAGTTGCATTTTTATCGAAGAAAGATATAATTTATGCTAAAGCAGGCGAATTTTAAAATAAAAAGAAAACTTAAAAAAAGGAGTTGAATTTTCAAAATTTTAATGAACGTATTCAACTACTTTATAATAAAATTTTCCTTTTAGAAAATATTGCAATCTGAAAATTTTCAAAATTTTATTTGAAAAATATATAATTTTTAATGTTTGGAACTTGTCCCACTTTCGAAATTTTCTTATAATTTATAAATGGCACAATTTCCAAACTTTTCTAATAAAATTGTTCAATTTTCACAACATAATCTAAAAATATAATTTAGAACGATTTTAATTAGAAATAATACCATTGGTAAAGCTTATATTTTAACGTTTTTCTGCAAGAGGAGCTACGAAAAATGAAAGAAAATTAGTATTTTTTGGTTGAAAATTCAACTACTCGATTGAAAATTGAATTATTTAAGAAAGAAATTATTTTCTCGGTTGAAGGTTTATTTTGTTGTTTATATCTTCTTTTTTATGGATAATAAACATATTAATTTTCTAACAAAAATTTTCTATAAAACGAATTAATTTTAAACCAACTAGTGTAATTTTGGACTAAATAAGATTAATTTTTATCCAAAAAAGGAATGGTTAAATCTTCGCTTACAAAAATCGATTTTCAACTAAAAAAACAGATATTTAAAAAAAAAATAGTAAAATTTTCTTTCAGAGTGAAGAATTTTCAATAAAATAGTTGAGTTTTAATTTGGAAAAGATAAGTATTTGTCAAAAAAGAGAATAGTTAAAATTATCACATTCAAAAATTAATTTTCAATCAAAAGAAAAGAAGGCGAATTTTCAATAAAATAGATGAACATGAATTTTTCTACAAAAGTATTTAAATTTGTTACAAAAAAAAACTATTTTTTAACAACCTAGTTAAATTTTTTATAAAAGACATGAATTTTAAACTGAAATAGTTCCATTTTTGTCAAAAAATTCTATTCCTCAGTAAAAAAATAAGATATTTGTTATAAATTTGTTTTTTTTTAACTAAATTAATTTTCTGTAAAAAAAACATGAATTTGAAACGAAATAGTTTAAATTTCTACTAAAAAGATTAATTTTTAACCAAAAAATAAATGGTTATTTCGTCACAAAAAAATAGATTTTCAACAAAATAGTTAAGGTTTCAATCAAAGAGACGAATTTTCAACAAAATAGTTGAGTTTTAAACTAAAAAAAAAAAAAAAAATTTTAACAACAAATTGAATAGTCAAATAAAAATAAAAAATTTCATTTTCAGAAAATAGTAAAAAGTTGAAAATTTAAATTTTTTTCACGAAAAAAGGAAAAAAGAGAGGCTTCGGGGAAAGACGAAAGAAAATTAGTATTTTCTGTTTGAAAATTCAACTACTTGATTAAAAGTCGAACTGTTTAAGAAAAAAATGCTTTTTTGGTTGAAGGTTTATTTAGTTGGTTAAATCTTCCTTTTTTATGGATAATTAGTTGTTTTTTAACACGAAAATTCAATTATTAGTTAACAAATTTATGTATTTTTTAAAAATCTTTTCTTTTTTCTAGAAAATTTATCTTCTAGGTTGAAAATTAATTGTTCGTTTGAAATTTCAAAATTTTGGATTAAAAATTAATCAATTTTATTGAACTTGCAATATTTTCAATGTTTTCAATTGAAAAAAGTATCCTTATTTCTTCTATTTATACAGCATGAAATAAGATACATTAAAAAATAATAATAATTTATAGAATTAATTATAATAGTTCTCATAAAAATTGAAGTTATTTTGAATGCTTTTAGAATATTGAGTTAGAAAACTGGAAATTTGTGTTAGATATTAAAGTTAATTTTCATTTTCATTTTGTTAAAATTGTTGTTTTCTTTGAATATTTATTTCTTTGGTTGGCAATTGAACTTTTTTGTTGAAAAAAATCCTTTTTTTTTAAATTAATTTT
>NC_046660.1:27859558-27866108 GCF_010883055.1 Belonocnema kinseyi
ATTTTATTTACAAAAAAAGTTCTTAGGTTCAAAAAAACATTCAGTGAACGGAAAAAGTGAGGTTGGTAATATAGGTATTTAGCTGTGTCACATGCCCTTAAAAAAGAATTTTTAACGAAAAGATTACATTTTCCGACAAACAAACTCAAAAATATAAATTTGCAACGAGACATGGAATAACTAGCTACAATTTCACTTCAAAACATTTAAAAAATTTTTTTTAAAACACCAATTTTCAACACGACATGAGTTTTCTCCAAAAAAAAAAATCATTTTTTTTGCAATCCAAGTTTAAGTTTTGTTTAATTTTCAAATAGAACAAATTAATTTTTAACCAAATAGTAAAATTTTAAACGGAAAATATACATTTTCCTCCAGGAAAATTAATTTTCCCAAGCAAAAAAAAATAAATAAAAATAAAAAAAGAATTTCCAACCAAATAAAAGTCAACCTAAAAATCTAATTTTCAACAAAATTGTTAAACTTTAGACCAAAGAGATGAATCTTCAACCACAAAAATAGTAACTTTTAACAAACTCGTTCAAATTTTAAGTAGTTTAATTTTCAAATTAAACAAAAATCTGCAAAAAAAGTCAACAAAACTGTTCAACTTTCCACCTGAGGAATGAATTTTTAACAACAAAAAAAGATAAATTTTTAACCAGAAATGGAATAGTTACATTTTCGGACAAAAAACTCAAAATACAAAATTTGCAACAAAATACTTGAATTTTTAACTAAAAAAGATCAGTTTTCCACCAAAGAGAGAATATTTAAATTTGCAGTTAGAAATAAATTTTCAACCAGAAAAAGAAGAATTCATAACAAAAAATTTACTTTTCTGAAAAAAACAACGATTTTTCAACCAAATAGTTAAAAAATAGCTAAATTCTGATTTTTTTATGAAAGTTCTTTAAATAATTAATAATTCTGGTAAATTTAACAAATAACTTAGAAAAAGAGTCATCGCAAAGACAATCTTAGTTAACTTCGTAAACAAATTGTGTTTATTATTTGATTAATACCCTAACTTTCAATATGTTTATGAAAATTGTTTAAATGATTAATAATTATTATAAATTTACAAAGTCACGTAGAAAATGACCATCGAAAGATATTTTTAGTTCATTCCGTGAACAAGTTATGTCTCTTCCTTGAAAAATAGCAGGGCTATAAATATGTTGATAAACATTTTTTAAAGAATTATTAATTGTAAATTTACAAAGCATCAGAGAGATACTCGCAGAAAGAAAACCAAACTCTTAATTTTTCAATTACAATTCTTTCAATAATTAACAGTTCTTGTAAATTTTCAAAGCAGCATAGAAAAGAGTCATCGAATGGACATTATTAATTGATTTCGAAAACAAACTGACTCGTAGGATAAAGGTCCAACTCTGAATTTTTTAATCAAATTTGTTTAAATAATTACTAGTTAAAAGCAATATAGAAACAAATAATCGGATAGACATTTGTTGTTGACACCATGAACAAATTGACTTGTAGAAAAAAGGACAAACTCTTAATTTTTTAATAAAAATTGTTTAAATAATTAACAGTTCTTGTAAATTTGCAAAGCAATATAGAAGAATCATCGAATAGACATTCTTAGTTGAGTTCCTAAACAAATTGACTTGTAGGAAACAGCGCAAACTCTTAATTTTTTAAATTAAAATTGTTTAAATAATGAACAGTTCTTGTAAATTTACAAAGAAACATAGAAAAGAGTCATCGGATAGACATTTTTAGTTGAGTTCGAAAATTAATTGATTCGTAGGATAAAGGCCAAACTCTTAATTTTTTAATAAAAATTGTTTAAATAATTAACAGTTCTTGTAAATTTGCAAAGCAACATAGAAGAATCATCGAATAGATATTCTTAGTTGAGTTCCTAAACAAATTGACTTGTAGAAAACGGGACAAGCTCTTAATTTTTTAATTAAAATTGTTTAAATACTTTTACAAAGCAGCATAGAAAAGAGTCATCGGATAGACATTTTTAGTTGAGTTCGAAAACAAATTGATTCGTAGGATAAAGGTAAAACTTTTAATTTTGAAATAAAAATTGTTTAAATAATTAATAGGGCTTGTAAATTTGCAAAGCAATATAGAAAAGAGACATCGCATAGACATTCTTCGTTAATTCCGTGAACAAATTGACTCCTAGAAAAAATGTCAAATTCTTAATTTTTTAATAAAAATTATTTAAATAATTAATAGGGCTTGTAAATTTGCAAAGCAATATAGAAGAGTCATCGCATAGACATTCTTAGTTAAGTTTCTAAACAAATTGATTTGTAGAAAACGGGACAAGCTCTTAATTTTTTAATTAAAATTGTTTAAATATTTAACAGTTCTTGTAAATTTACAAAGCAAAATAGAAAAGAGTCATCGGATAGACATTTTTAGTTGAGTTCTAAAACAAATTGATTCGTAGGAAAAAGGTCAAACTTTTAATTTTTAAATTAAAATTGTTTAAATAATTAATAGGGCTTTTGTAAATTTGCAAAGCAATATAGAACAGAGACATCGCATAGACATTCTTCGTTAATTCCGTGAACAAATTGACTCCTAGAAAAAAAGTCAAACTCTTAATTTTTTAAATAATTAATAGGGCTTGTAAATTTGCAAAGCAATATAGAAGCCGTCTAATAGACATTTTTAGTTGAGTTCGTAAACAAATTGACTTGTAGAGAACGGGACAAGCTCTTAATTTTTTAATTAAAATTGTTTAAATAATTAATAGTTATTGTAAGTTTACAAAGCAACATCGAAAAGAGACATTGGATAAAAAATTTTAGTTGAGTTCGAAAACAAATTGATTCGTAGGATAAAGGTCAAACTCTTAATTTTTTAATAAAAATTGTTCAAATAATTAACAGTCCTTGTAAATTTGCAAACCAATATAGAAGAGTCATCGAATAGACATTATTAGTTAATTCCGTGAACAAATTGACTTGCAGAAAACGGGACAAGCTCTTAATTTTTTAATTAAAATGGTTTAAATACTTAATAGTTCTTGTAAATTTACAAAGCAATATATAAGAGTCATCGAAAAGACATTCTTAGTCGACTCCGTAAACAAATTCATTCGTAGGATAAAGGTCAAACTTTTAATTTTGAAATTAAAATTGTTTAAATAATTAATAGTTCTCGTGAATTTGCAAACCAATATAGAAAAAAGTTACTGGATAGACATTCTTAGTCGACTCCGTAAACAAATTGACTTGTAGAAAAAAGGTCAAACTCTTAATTTTTAATTAAAATTGTTTAAATAATTAATAGTTCTCGTGAATTTGCAAAGCAATATAAAAAAAAGAGTCATCGGATAGATTTTCTTAGTTCAATCCGTAAACAAATTGACTCGTAGAAAAAAGTCAAACTCTTTATTCTTAAATTAAAATTGTTTAAATAATTAATAGTTCTTGTAAATTTACAACGCACTTTTCTATCATTCTATGGGAAGCTGCAACCAACTATCAACTATAGGATAGTTGAATTTTCAACGAAAAAAAATAATAACTTTTCTACTAAAACTGTAATAGCTAAATTTTCACTTAAAAAATATTTATTTTTCAACAAGACATGAATTTTCAACAACAAATTTTTTTTTTTTTAAATTTTCTAATAAAATTTTTTTTATCCAAATAGGGAGCATATGGGAGCGTTACATAATACTTGAACACTTCCATAGTTAAATTTTAAACGCAAACGATACATTTTCCACCAAGAAGATTGTCTCAAAAAAGCAAACCAAAACGAAACGCATTTTTAACCAAATGATCGAAATCTCAACTAAAAAAGTTAAAATATCAACCAAAAAGGTTAAATTTTCAAATAAAAACTGAAAAATACAAACTTTTAAAAAAAATTGTTCAATTTTCTACTAAATCATATAAATTACTAACTTAAACTGTAATAGGTAAATTTTCACTTTAAAAATAATTTATTTTCAACCAAATAGTTGAATTTTCAATAAAAAGGGATTAATTCCCAACGGAAAATGGAAACAGTTAAAATTTTCAATTCATAAAATTAGCCTTCCACCAAATAGATAAATCTTCAACAAAATTATTTTTTAACTAGATGATTAATTTTTAAGCAAATATTTAAGTTTTAAAATAAAAAAAATAGTGGAATTTTAAGCCAAAAAGATCCATTTTGCATGAGGAAGATTAATTTTCTAAAAATGTTTCCAATTTTCACATTTTCAACATGCTTTAAAATGTTACAGCTTCAATTTTTTTAATGTGAAATTTTTTTCGCGCACTACAAATATCGTGTATTTAAAGAGAAAAGAGGGAAGTTTTGTGAGAAAAAGGAAAAAATGGGAATTTCAAGAAAAAACGGAAAACAATGAAAAGGGGGAAAAACTGTGCATTTTTTATTAAAAATTATCTTTCTTAGAAAATGATCTTTTATAGTTGAATATTTATCATTTTTGATTAAAAAATCAACTAATTAATTGAAAGTGGAATTACTTTGTTAAAAATTTAAACGTAAAAAAAATTCATCTTCTATTCTTAAACTTTACTTTTCAACGAAAAACATGAATTTTCAACCAAAGATAAATTATGAACAAAAATTATATGTCCGCCAAAAAAAAGACGAATTTTCAACCAAGAAAAAAGACTTTAGCCAAGAAAAAAAAATCTTTAATAAAATGTCACCCAATTTTCATCAAAATAACTAAATTAAAAAATAGGAGAAAGTCTGTGAATCCGGTGATAAATAAAACAAAATTTTTGATAATTCATAAACTAAAGAATAATATTTTAAATAAACATTCAATTTCATTTTTTTAATACATTGAAGACATTAAATTAGCAGACTGAAATTCTTGTTTCGAAAATAAAATTAATTATAAACATACTTTAGACTACTTAAAATTTTAGGCTCTCTAAAAAAATGTATATCTGAAACTTCGTAAATTTCTCATATTCACGGAGAAATATAATATATTAAATATTATATAAAAAATAAAGATTTAAAATTTATTTTAATACTCTTCCTATTAAAATAAACGAATGAACACAACTACAAATTCTGTAACACATTTTTTTAGATTTTATTATGAACTTATTAAATTCTATTTTTTAAAATAAATATTTCTCACTTGTTTACAATCAATAACAACATTAATAACAGTTATTTCTTCTTCTTTTTTTTTTTTTAATTCGCTCATAATAATTCAAGTCAGGTTTGAAAAAAATTTCAAATTTACAAAGCAGTCAACTTTTGATTCCTTCAAGTGGCAAAATACCTCGACTGTATTTTTTTTTTGCCCCCCACACAGCTTCTACATTTTTTTTTTTTTTTAATTGTAGAAAACTTTCTGCACATTTGTAATTTTTCGGTTGCAGATCGGGCAAATTTTTTTCTCCCTCCAAATCCTCGTCGCACACTGATAGCAACAGCAAACATGAATTATTTTTCCATGTGAAAATGCCCCGTCCTTCGGATTAACTGTGCAGGTGAGGCACATTTTATTATCAGAGTCCGAAATCCTGTCTTTCTCCTCCTTTTTCACCAAATCAGCTTTCAATTGGTTGTCCGTGTTGCAGCCAACACTGGCTGTTCTTCCCTCACTATTTCCATTTCCTATCCTCTCGATGGATTCGATTTTTATTTCATTTTTTAAATTGTCTCCCGCAAAATAGTCTACAGTGTCCATACCTTCTGTCGCTTTCGACGGCACGACGAGTCTCGCAATTTCTTCAGTTTCTTGACTCAATTTGCTTTCCTGACTTCCAAGGCCCGAGTCCGTACTAGTGAATTCATCTTGGGAATTTGGTAATTTTGGAACTGCTCCTACTCCTACTCCTCCTCCGATCTCTCTTTTCGGTCGACGTCTTTTCCATTTTGGTCGAGGTGGGAAAAAGTTTTTACGAATCTAGACAACAAAAAAAAAAAGCAAAATTATAATTCGATAAATAATGTGACAACTCACTGAAAATATTGATCAATGTTGCGAAATTTTCAAACAGAAAGATCAATTTTCAACCAAGATTAAATTTGTTTTGACCAAAAATAGGGAAAAAATAGAAAAAAAAGAACTTTCTGCCAAAAAGACAAAATTTTCACTCAAGTGTGTCAGAATAGTCAAATTCTTAATAACAAAAAAACACGAATTTGTCAATAAAACAGTTAAAGTTTAAACAGACTAATTAAATTTTCAACAAATTAAATAAATCTTCAACCAAGAAGATTAATTTTTACAACAAAACAAAAAAAAGAATGTTCAATCAAACAAATGGATTTTTAACCAAAAAGATTAATTTTCCACCAAAAAAGACGAATTTTCAATAAGAGTAAAAATATTCAACCAAAAAGATTGATTTTCCAAAATTCGGAAAATATTCTACCAAATAAATAAAAAAAAAAGAAAGAATTTTCTGCCAAAAGACAAAATTTTCACTCAAGTCGAAGTTTCAAACAAATAATTGAATTTTTTTCAAAGTAGATACATTTTCACACCAAAATAAAAACTCTATTTTCCACCAAAAAAGGTTATTCAGTCAATTTTCAATTGTTGAATATTTTAACAAAT
>NC_046660.1:27866208-27867663 GCF_010883055.1 Belonocnema kinseyi
TAAAGTTTAAACAGACTAATTAAATTTTCAACAAATTAAATAAATCTTCAACCAAGAAGATTAATTTTTACAACAAAACAAAAAAAAGAATGTTCAATCAAAGAAATGAATTTTCAACTAAAAGATTCATTTTCCACCAAAAAAGACGAATTTTCAATAAGAGTAAAAATATTCAATCAAAAAGATTAATTTTCCACCGAGAAGATTAAATTTTTTAAACCAAAAGTAGGAACTTTCAACAAAACAGTTACATTTTTACTAAAAAAAATTAACTTTCAACAAAGTCGGAAAATATTCTGCCAAATAAATAAAAAAAAAAAAGAATTTTCTTCCAAAAAGACAAAATTTCCACTCAAGTCGAAATTTCAAACAAATAGTTGAATTTTTTTTCAAAGTAGATACATTTTCACACCAAAATAAAAACTCTATTTTCCACCAAAAAAGGTTATTCAGTCAATTTTCAATTGTTGAATATTTTAACAAATATTTTAATTTTCTATCAGAATAGTCAAATTCTTAATAACAGAAAAACACGAATTTGTCAATAAAACAGTTAAAGTTTAAACAGACTAATTAAATTTGCAACGAATGAGATAAATCTTTACCAAGAAGATTAATTTTTACAACAAAAAAAAACAAAGAATGTTCAATCAAAGAAATGAATTTTCAACTAAAAGATTAATTTTCCACCAAAAAAGACGAATTTTCAATAAGAGTAAAAATATTCAACCAAAAAGATTGATTTTCCAAAATTCAGAAAATATTCTACCAAATAAATAAAAAAAAAAGAATTTTCTTCCAAAAAGACAAAATTTTCACTCAAGTCGAAATTTCAAACAAATGATTGAAGTTTTTTCAAAGTAGATACATTTTCACACCAAAATAAAAACTCTATTTTCCACCAAAAAAGGTTATTCAGTCAATTTTCAATTGTTGAATATTTTAACAAATATTTTAATTTTCTATCAGAATAGTCAAATTCTTAATAACAGAAAAACACGAATTTGTCAATAAAACAGTTAAAGTTTAAACAGACTAATTAAATTTTCAACAAATGAAATAAATCTTCCACCAAGAAGATTAATTTTTACAACAAAAAAAAAAAGAATGTTCAATCAAAGAAATGAATTTTCAACTAAAAGATTAATTTTCCACCAAAAAGACGAATTTTCAATAAGAGTAAAAATATTCAATCAAAAAGATTAATTTTCCACCGAGAAGATTAAATTTTTTAAACCAAAAGTAGGAACTTTCAACAAAACAGTTACATTTTTACTAAAAAAAAAAATTAACTTTCAACAAAGTCGGAAAATATTCTACCAAATAAATAAAAAAAAAAAAAGAATTTTCTTCCAAAAAGACAAAATTTTCACTCAAGTCGAAATTTCAAACAAATAGTTGAATTTTTTTCAAAGTAGATACATTTTCACACCAAAATAAAAACTGTATTTTCCA
>NC_046660.1:27867763-27887048 GCF_010883055.1 Belonocnema kinseyi
AATAAATCTTCAACCAAGAAGATTAATTTTTACAAAAAAAAAAAAAAAAGAATGTTTAACCAAACGAATGGATTTTTAACCAAAAAGATTAATTTTCCACCAAATAAGACGAATTTTCAACCGCGAAGATTAATTTTTTTAAAACCAAAAGTAGGAACTTTCAACAAAACAGTTGCATTTTTACTAAAAAAAAAAAAATTAACTTTCAACAAAGTCGGTAGATATTCTACCAAATAAAAAAATTAAAAAAAAACTTTCTGCCAAAAAGACAAAATTTTCACTCAAGTCGAAATTTCAAACAAATAGTTGAATTTTTTTCAAATTAGATACATTTTCATACAAAAAAAAAAAAAGTATTTTCCACCAAAAAGGTTATTCAGTCAATTTTCAATTGTTGAATATTTTAACAAATATTTTCACTTTCTACCAGAATAGTTGAATTTTAATTAACAAAAAAAAAAACGAATTCTAAATAAAACAGTTAAATTTTCAACCAGAGATAAATTTTCAACCAAGAAGATTAATTCTCTACCAAAAAGACGAACTATCAACAAAATTAATGAATTATTAATTTCATAACTATGAACTATTTATAACTATTTTAATCAACTATAAAATATCAAATTTCAAATAAAAACTGAATACCTCAATTTTCAGTTAGAAACATTAATTTTCACAAAAAACAAGAATTTTTAATAAAAGAGGTGAATTTTCAACCAAGAAAATTAATTTTCCACCAAAAGAGAGGTTATTCAGTCAATTTTTAATTATTGAATATTTTAATAAATATTTTCATTTTCTACCAGAATAGTTGTATTTTTAACAACAAAAAACAACACGAATTTCCAATAAAACAGTTAAATTTTCAACAAACGAGATAAATCTTCAACCAAGTAAATAAATTTTTAACACCGTAGATCAACTTTTAGAGAAAAAAGAAAAATGTATAACCAAGAAGAATTTTCTACAAAAACAAATCAATTTTCAAACCACAAATACTAATTTTCTACCAAAAAGACGAATTTTCAATCAAATAATTTAATACCCAAGAAAAATAGTTTCATTTTTAAATTATCCACAAAATAATTGAATTTTTAACGGAAAAACAGTTCTACTAAAAAAAAAAAAAGTAATTACCAAACAAAGAAAATTAATTTTTAACCAAACAATGGAATAACAAACAAATACTTGAACTTTTAAGAGAAAAACAATATTTTTTAACAAGATAGTTGAACTTTTAACCAAATCGTTCAATTTAGAAGCGAAAAAGACGGATTTTTTGGAGACAGTTGAATTTTCAATCAAGAAATATGACTTTTATATAGTAAAAGACGAATTTTGAATAAAAAAAGACGATCTTTTAAGAAAAATGGTTTAATTTTTGACCAACAAATTTGAATTTCTCAAAATAGTTGTATTTTCCCCCTACAAAGATGCCTATTTTCATAAAACTTTATTTTTTTTTTAGTTGAAGCTTTATTTCTTTTTCAAGCAGAAATTAAAAATTTAACTATTTCCTTTTTTACTGTTTCGTTAAACATTAATGTACAAAATTTGCACACAAAAAATTCATTAATTTTTAAACTAAAACAGATAAATTATCAAGCAAGAATTGAACAGTTATATTTTCAGTTAAAAAAGTTAGAGTTCAATTCAAGAAATGATTTTCAACTAAAATGATGGAATATTCAATTGGAATAGTTCATTTTCTGCTTTAAAAAAAATTAATTTTTTTAAAATAAAATAGGCGACAGTTAAACTTTTAACCAAATAGTAAATTTTCAATCCTAAAAAACGAGTTTATCCAAGACAGTTCAATTTTCAAGCAAGAAACATGACTTTTCTGAAGGAAAAGAATTATTTCGAATCTAAAAAGATGATATTAAAAAAAAAAATAGTTTAATTTTTGACCAACAAAGTAGAATTTTTCAAAATAGTTGAATTTTTAAACTAAAAATACGCCTATTTTGTATTTTATTTTGAAACTTAATTTTTTTAAAGCAGAAAATGTAACTATTCCAATTGAATATAACTGTTCAATTCTTGCTTGATAATTTATCTGTTTTAGTTGAAAATTCATGCAATACCCAAGTTTTCAGTTAGAAAAATTAATTTTCCCAATACAAAAAAAAATTAATTTTCAATAAAAGTAATGAACCAAGGAGATTAATTTTCCACCAAAAAAGACGGATTTTCAACCGATTAATGAATATCCAATCAAATAATTGAATTTTGAAACAAAAAACACGAATTTTTAATAAGAATAAAAATATTCAACTAAAGAGATGAATCCTCACCCAAGAAGATTTATTTTCTACCAAAAAAAGATGAATTTTCAATCCAATTAATGAATCTTCAACCAAAAACAAAAAAAAATTTAATTTTCAGTTGAAAAAAAAAAATGTAAACACATTAGTGAAGATGTGAACCAAAAAAGAATTTTTAACTAAATAGTTAAAATTTCAGTAGAAAAAATTAATTTTCACCAAAAGTTCTACTTTCAACCAAAGAGATAATTCTTCAATCAAGTAAGAAGATTAATTTTCTACCAAAAAGACGATTTTTCAACAAAATGAATTAAGTTTCAACGAACAAATTTGAATTTTCAATCACAGAATGAAATTTCTACTGAAAATTAATGACTTAATTAAACAGTTAAAAAAATTAATTATCATAAAAAAAAGAATTTTCAACAAATGAGATAAATCTTCAAAAAGATTAGTTTTCTATAAAAAATTTGAATTTTCAAGCATAAAAGATCAATTTTCAAATAAAAATGGAATACCTAAATTACATAAAAAGAGCAAAATTATCAATAAAAAAAATTTTTAAAACAAAAAGTTGATTTTATATAAAAACAGTTTAAAAATCTTAATTTCAAAGGACGAATTTATCAACAATAGATTAATTTTTAACCAAAAAACGAAATTTCTACCAAAAAGAGATAAATTTTCAATCCAAATAAAAATAGTTAAATTTTCAGTTCAAACATTAATTTTAAAATAAGAAATAAACCAATTTTCAAGCAGATAAATAAAAAAAATTATTTAAGAAAGCAATTTAACTGCTAAACAATTGAATTTTCATATTTTAATTATAAATTTTCAACCAAATAAATTAATGTTTAACACATTAGTCCAACTTTCAAACAAAGTAGTTTAATTTTTAATAACAAAAATAACTTTTGACGAAGATTTTTTTTCTTCCAAAAAGGACGAATTATTTTTTAAAATGTCAATTTTCAACCAAAAATGCAATACTGGAATTTTCAATTGAAAAATTAATTTTAAAAAACGACATTTCTCAAGCAAATAAATAAATTTTAAACCTACAGATGAATATTCAACTAAATTAATGAATTTACAATAAAAATTTCGAATTATAAAACATAATTTCAAATAAAAATTAAGAATATATCAATTTTCATTTAAAAATTAATTTACAAGAAATTTTTCACAAAATAGTTTAATTTCCTGGCAAGTTGCTGAATTACATTTTTTTTTTAATTTTTGATATATTTAAATCCTCGAAACAAAAAAGATAAATTTGTAACTAAAAAGAGTTAATTAAGTTCATTTTTAGTCAAACAGTTGATTTTCATACGAAAATAGTTCGATTTTCAAGTGAAAAACACGAATTATCAACCAAATAGATTATTTTTTAACAACAAAAATTAATTTTAAAAAAATGATATCCTGAATCAAAACAAATTAATTTTCAACCAAAAAACCAAAATTTATATAAAAAAGATGAATTTTCAAACCACAGTGGAATTTTGGTTAAGCACATAAATTTTCAAATAAAAAACATATTTAAAAAACAAATTTTTTTAAAATAAAGTAGTTTAATTCTTAAAAAAGTAGTTATATATAAATTTTTAATAGCAAAAATAATTTTTTACGAAGAAGATTTATTTTCTAACAAAATGGAAGAATTATAAAAAAAATCTCAATTTTCAACCAAAAGTGCAATACTTAAATTTTCAATTTAAAAATTAATTTTAAAAAACGATATTTCAAGAAAATAGATCAATTTTCAACCTAAAGATGAATATTCAACCAAATTAATGAATTTACAATCAAAATTTTGAATTTTCAATTAAAAAGGATAATTTCAAATAAAAACGGAATACATCAATTTTCAGTTTAAAAATTAATTTACGACACATTTTTCACAAAGTAGTTAAATTTTCAATCTAAGAGACTAATCTTTAGCAAACAAAATTAAATTGTAAGAAAATAGTTCAACTTTCTACCAAGTAGTTGAATTTTCAAAAAAAAAAAATTTAATATTTTACATAAAATTTAAATCCTCGAAACAAAAAAGATAAATTTGTAACCAAAAAAAGTTAATTTTTAATCAAATAGTTGAATTTCATACGAAAATAGTTCGATTTTCAAATCAAAAACACGAATTATCAACAAAATAGATGAATTTTTAACAACAAAATTTAATTTTAAAAAATGGAATCCTGAATTAAAACAGATTATATTTCAACCAAAAAACATTTCTAAAAAAATATATATTTTTTCAATCCAAAACGGATTAAGTAAATTTTCGATTAAAAAAATGAATTTTCAAATAAAAAACAAATTTTCAAAAAAAAAAAAAAAATACTTCAATTTTCAATATAAAAATTAATTTTAAAAAACGATATTTCTCAAGAAAATAAATAATATTTCAACCTGAAAATTAATATTGAACTAAATTAATGAATTTACAATCAAAATTTTTAATTTTGAATTATAAAAGATAATTTCAAATAAAAATGGTCAAAAAGACGAATTATCAACAAAATACATGAATTTTTAACAAAAAAAAAAAAGATTAAAATCAAAAAAATAATGGAATCCTGAACTAAAACAGATTAATTTTCAACTAAAAAAAAAAACATATTTTCTACAAAAAAAGTATGAATTTTCAAACCAAAGTGGAATAGTTCAATTTTCGGTTAAAAAAATGAATTTTCAAACTAAGCAAAAAATTTCAACAAAAAAAAAAATATTTTTGAAGAAAATAGTTTAACTTTTAAACAAGCAGTTGAATTTTCATCTAAAAATTTTACTTTTCAACCAAATAAATGGATTTTTAACACAATAGTCCAAATTTCAACTGATTTTTAATTTAAAAAAAATAATTTTTGACAAAGAAGATTTATTTTCTCCTAAATTTTCAACCTAAGCGGCTAATCTTCAAGAAATAAAATTAATTTGTAAGAAAACAGTTTAACTACCTGCCAAGTAATTGAATTTTCAAAAACATAAATAAACTAGAATTTTTAACATTATCTTTAAATCCTCCAACCAAAACAGATCAATTTTTAACCAAAACGAGTTAATTAAGTTAATTTTTAATCAAATAGTTGAATTTCATACAATAATATTTCAATTTTCAAGTAAAAAAAAGACGAATTATCAACAAAATACACCAATTTTTAACCAAAAAAAGATTAATTTACAAAAAAATAAAATGGAATCCTGAACTAAAACAGATTATATTTCAAACAAAATTTCTATTAAAAAAAAAAAAGATATATATATATTTTTTCATACCATTTTCAATAACAAAAAAAAATAAATTTTTAACACAACAGTCCAACTTTCAACCAAGTAGTTGAATTTTTAATAACAAAAAATAATTTTCAACCAAGAAGATTTACTTTCAACAAATTATCAAAACATGTCAATTTTCAACTAGAAAAATTCAAACTTTCTATTAAAAATGTAAAACTTAATTTTTATTTTAAAAATGAATTTTAAAAAAAACCCCGATATTGAGTCCACCCTCTAATATTTTAATATATTTTAAAAGAGCTAAATTTTAGAGATGATATTCTCTCCTTACCTGGTAACACTTCTCGCAGTACCGAAATAAGGGATTGTTATTTTTGTTGTTGCACTGAACACAAGTCCAATAGTCTGCCTTTCCTATTTCACTATCGACTGTACTTCGCGAATCGTCGCTATCGTCTGCTAAACCCATGTCCGTTTCGTTGTAGAGTGCAGCCAATACTCCCATCGTTACAATATCCTACAATAAATATTGCAAATTTAACGAATAATTTATTTAGTTACAAGTTAAACCTTCAAATAAAAATATTGCAATCTTATCAAAATAGATTAATTTTTTTTTTTTTTTTACAAATAATATGACTTTTCAAGCAAGAACACTAATTTTCTACTAAAAAAAAGCCATCATTTTCGACATAATACATAAATTCTCAATAAAAATAGATTAATTTTTTATACGAAAGAGACGAATTTTCTACCGAAAATGAAGAAATTCGAATAAAATATACATGAGATTCCAACTCAAAAGACAAAGTTTCTGTTTTAAAAAATATATATTTTTACAATAACAAATAGAATACATAAAAACTCAGCTGAAAAAAAATTAATTTTCAACAAAATAGCTATATTCTTTTTTTTTGCCAAATCGAAAACTTTTTCTTTTATGATTTTTTTTTTTGTAATAAAAAGTTATTTAAATTTTTTTGACAGTTCTTTTTTATGTTTTCAGAACTTATAAGCCCTCTATTTATCGGTTAAAATCATCTTTTAATTTTAACAAAGTAGTTTAACTTTTCAAGACTTTGTTAACAAAATTTATTTTTAATAAATAGTTAAGTTTGCTGTTTTTATTTATGATTCCTACCATTTTTAACCAATTTTTCTGACATACAAAAATTGAATTAAAACCTTCCCGATTATTCTTTGAAAATTTTGGAAATTTTTTAAAATATACTATTAACATTATTTTTAAAAAATAAAAAATCATTTAAAATTTTCTTAAGAATCTAGTGCAAAAAATTTCATTTCCTTGAAACCTTCCAAAATTCTAAAAAAAAGTGTCTTTTTTCGAAATGTACAATTATTTTTTATTTTTATAACTTTACAAGTTTTAAATTAATCGTTTCAAAACTTCTCAATACCTCTTAAACTTACTCGATTTTTTTTCTTCTAAAATTTTGTAATCATGCAAAACTATAGAATCTTGGTTTAAAATCCGTTACGTTATTTTTAAAAATTATAGGAAATAATTTTTTTTTAAATCATGAAAATTTGCCATGAATCTTAGGATTTTTTGTTTTTCTCTTGAAACCTTTTAAAATCTTGAAAAAGTTTATCATTTGTAACGAAATTTTCAAACTAATATTTTTTGTGAAACTCTTAAAAATCTTTTCAATTTTATAATTATTTTTAAATCTTTTTAAAACTTTTAAATTAATTTTTCCAAGATTTTGTGTTTTTGAAAATTTTCAAAATTTTGCTTTAATATAAATCTTCTACTACTTGTTTCGAAATTTTAGGAAATCATTTGAAATTTTTCCAGCAATCTCAAGAATTTATATTTTTTATTCCCTGAAATCCTTCAAAATTAAGTTTTCCTAGAAAAAAATTTAAACACTGCAATATTTAAAAACCATGATTTTAAATGTTTTTAATTTTTTTAAATTATCTCTTAGAATTCATGAAAAAAAACATATGAAATTTCGCCATGAATCTTAAGAATATTTTTTTGTTTTCTTGAAACCTTTCAAAATCTTAAAAAAAGTTTTTAATTTTTTAACGCAATTTTCAAAACAATATTTTCTTTTAAACTCTTAAAAATCTTTTGAAGTTTATAATTATTATAAAATCTTTTTTAATCTTTTGAATGAATTTATCTAAAATTTTGTGTTTTTGCAAAATTTTGCTTCAATATAAATCTTCTACATCCTGTTTCGAAATTTTAGGATATCATTTGAAATTTTCCGGGTAATCTCAAGAATTTGTATTTTTATTCCCTTGAAATCCTTAAAAATTCAGTTTTACTAGAAAAAATTTAAATACTGCAAAATTTAAAAACAATTATTTTAAATGTTTTGAAATTTTGTCATGAACCTGGAGAACATTTTTTTGTTCTCTTGAAACTTTTCAAAATTTAAAAAAGTTCATAGATTTTTTTACGAAAATTTTAAAATACATTTTTTTTTTTAGACTCATCCTTTCAAGTTTAGATATAATTATTTTGAAATATGTCAAAAACTTCTAAATTAATTATTTATATAACTGTGATTTTACAAAATTGCACAATTTTGTTTTAAAAAATCTTCTACATTTTATTGCAAAATTTTAAGAAAACATTTGAAATATTTTGAAACCTTTTCCAATTTTGTCTTAAAATTATTTTTTTAAATAAAAAACATTTAAAATTTACCCAGTAATCTCAAGAATTTTCTTTTTTTAATTCTCTTCAAAATTCAGTTTTCTTAAACGAAATTTTAAATACTGCAAAATTTAAAAACAATGACTGAACCTTACACATTCTTTTTTTGACACTTTTGAAATCCTCGAAACCTGAAATTTTTTTTTTTTTACAAACCTAAACCACTTAAATTTTTTTCCCGAAATCTTAAAAAAAAATGCAATCTCAAATGTTTCAAAATTATTCAAAGGTTTCTAAATTTTCTTTCGAGTTTATCTGAATAAGTTTTTGCTCATAATTTAATTTTTTTAGCTCTGAGAATGTGCAAAAACATCTAAATTAAAATGTAACAGAATAATGTTAAGAATATAATTATTTCCGAATATTATAATATCATTTACAATTAAAACTTTCTCTGTTATCAATAATGTTTCGAAATATTAAAAAAAATATTATTATAATAAAATAAAACTAAAATAATAATACAATCGGTAAAATAATTTTTAAAAAATATAATTTTTTAAAACCATTTTTTAACAAATAACTGTATTGACGATTATTCAGTTATTTTAAAAATCATAAATCGTAGAGTTGCCGGGGAATGTTTTCTCCGAAAAAAATAGATATCATTTAATCAAATTTCCAGAATTTAAAAAAAAATTCGGAAGAAGCGTCTGTAAGAAAAAATGCAATTACAACTATTTTCGTAAGTTTTAAACTTGTTTCATCAAAAATAAGATTTTTTCTTTCATAAGACATGACTGATAATATGATTTCAATTCTTAAAATCATAGAAAATTCTTTTTTCCAGAGACCTGATTTTCGGCACAACTAAATTAAATTCAGGTATAACTGAGAATTATTATAAATATTCTGGAAAATTCACTGAACCAATTCAAAAATTATATTTTCAAGAACTTCCTGTTCAAAGTAAAAACTATAATAATTCTTGTATAAAATTATTTTTTTCAACTTGAGATTCATAGATATCTCTTCCAAAAATCGACTTTTATAAATCATAATTACAGTTTTTATATTTTTATTTTAAAACGTAAAATAATTTAGTACAACCGATTGAAAAATTTCGATCATTTCCGGATAATTTTGTGCAAAATAATTAAAAATAAATATAATTATATGGAATAATTACCTCCGGATCGGACGATGAAGTTGCATTGAGCATTGGATTATCTTCTTCAGAATGAGATGCGACCTCAAACTCCAGTCTTACAGAAATATCATCATCACTACTATCAGTATTCCACGAATGAGTGGACGTATCCGATGTGTCCTGCACAAATTCTGTGCAACAAAAAATTATTAATTAAAACTAAAATGATACAAAAGTACCATTTTTTTTTTAATATCACTGAAAAAACAGTTCGAGGGTGTCTACTCAAATCCTGAAAATAAATTCCGCTGACAATTTCGGGCTTTTTTCGTGATATAATATTTCACAAAAATGAGCCATTCAAATATATCAAGGATTTTTAAAACAGAAAATTATATCAAAATATATTCTTAAAATTAGAAAATTATATTATATTGTTATTAA
Organism: Belonocnema kinseyi; assembly: GCF_010883055.1. Classification (NCBI taxonomy): domain Eukaryota; kingdom Metazoa; phylum Arthropoda; class Insecta; order Hymenoptera; family Cynipidae; genus Belonocnema; species Belonocnema kinseyi. Next base: position 27,877,506 of record NC_046660.1, read on the forward strand.
ATTCAACTTAAACCGTATCAAATTCCTAACATTTCAAACAAAAAAAAATTGCTTTTTCAACTAGATAATTTTGCAACAAAAAATAGTTCAAGTTCCAACCAAAAAAAATTAATTTTCAAGCAAAATAAGAATAATTTCCTATAAAAAAAATTTCTTTTCAACAAATTGCAAGAATTCTCAACAAAGTAATTAAATTCTGAATTAAAATAGATCAGTTTTTAATCAAAAATAGAATAGGTAAATCTTCGATTAAAACAATTCATTTTCCATACAAAAAAACAACTATTTTTCAACCAGTGATGAATGTTCAACAAAGGAACTTAATTTTCAAATTAATACTTTTATTTTCAGCTACAAAGATAAATTTTGAACCAAAAGATTAATTTTCAAGAAAAAAAAAGAAAGATTTTCAAACAAGAAGATAATTTTTAACCAAAAAAACCATTTTTTAACAAATAACATTATTTTTCAACAAAATAGTTGAATTTTCAACTAAAGTACGATAACTTTCCAAAGAATTGACATATTGGAATGGGTTTTGATATACTGCAAAATTCAGAATTTTTATCTTTTATAAATTATAGAGTTTAAAGAATTTAGATTAGTTCAAAAAATATAAATACAGGTTGAAATTTTCAATACTCTAGATTAAAGATTCAATCTATGGACTTTAAAATTTTTCAAAATTATATTATTAAGTTATTTTAGGCTAGAAACATTAAAAAATTTGAAATTTTTCCTACTTAGAAGCTCATTTATTTTCATTTTAAATAGTTTAAGCATCCTTAAAAAGCTTTAAAATTTTATTTCAAAATCTTGAAAAATCTAGAAGATTTTATATATATATATATTTTTTTTGTTGTTGAATTTTTGAAGTTTTTTCAGAACTTCTAAATTACTTTTAAAATTAATTGCATTTTTGTCCTAAAACTTCTAGAAAATCTGACTAATTTAAACAAATTTCCTTTAAATTTAGATTTATAAATAACCATTGAACACTTATTATTTGTAGAAATATTTTAAGAGATTTCGAAAATTGTCAAAAAAGAAAAATTCGATTTATTTTAAAATAGGTTTAAAACTTCTGAACCAAATTTTTACACATTTCGTTTAAATTACTTGACATAATTTCAAGTTTTAAATTAATTTTAAATCTTTTCCAAACTTCAAAATACCTCTTAAGATTACTCAAATTTTTTCTACAAATAATAAGTGTTTAATTATTATTTCTACATAAAAATTCAATAATTTCGATTCAAGATTAAAAGTTTTTAATAGTCAAAAACATTAAAAATGGTTTAGGATAAAAGTTTATAACCTTTTCGAAATTTCAACCATTCAAAGCTTTATATATCAAGCAACTAAAATCCAAATTGTTTACATTTAAATATTTAGCCTTAATTTACTCGTATTAAATTAGCAGTCAAATATTGCTAAATATTAAATAATTATTCTTTTTCTTAATTAACAAATTTCAAATTAAATTGGTTAAGAAGTGAATAATTTAGTCTGAAACAATATTCTTAATTTAATAAAAGCCTTTAATTATAAATATATTATTATCAAGTTTTTTGGAAGTTGAAAATAGTTTATAAAGTTTCAATCGCAACTTTACATTTTTTTTAAATGACTAAGACTTTCGAATTGAAAAAGTAACAGTCTGGAAATTCTTAAACTTTGAACGAATTAAGTATCGTTTTATCACATAAATTATTCTTTATTTTTTAATAGCTAGAGTAAAAATCCATTTTAAAAATTAATTTATTCATTTCTTTATATTTAAAGTTGATAAGATAATATTGTTTTTTATCAAAAAATTTCGACTGCAAACACTTTTAATTGTTTAAGTCTTCAAGACTGCACTTTAAAATTCTTTAAATTAAAATATATATGTCTAAAACAAAAAATCTAAGATGAAGAATTTTTAAAGAAAAAGATTTTTGAATTACGCAGATTTAATTGAGATTAATTTTACACAAAATTAACTTTAACTAGAATAATTGAATTTTTTCAACCAATTAGATGAATTTCTACCAAGAAGACAAAATTTCAAGTAAAAAAATAAAATAATTTTGCAACCAAAAATTAAATAGTTAAATTTTTAAGTAAAAAAATTGATTTTCGGCCAAAGCAAAAATAAATTTTTAACAAGATAACTCATTTTTCAACCAGAGATAAATTTTCAGTTAAAACACTGAATCTTCAACAAAAATTAATTCTTAAGAAAAAAAGTTCAACTTTCAAATAAGCAGTGAAATTTTTCACTGAAAGATATAAATTTTCAACAAAAAATGGAAAATTTAAGTCAAAATTGTATAGGCTTTGATTGAAAATTCAACGAAATTTATGTCTTGATTGAAAATTTACCCTCTTTACTTGAACTTTTATGTTTTGTTTTGTTGAAAATTTAACTAATTGGTTTAAAAGAATTGCTCATGGTTGAAGATTGAATTGAAATTTATAGAACCTGGAATAGATAAATTTAGTTAGAAAAATTATTTTTCAAACAAACTTTCAAACAAAAAAACCAAAAACAAATAAAATAAAGAAAACAAGAACTAATTTTCAAAAAAATAGTTACAAGTGATGACTTTTCAACTAAAATATTGAATCTTTAACTAGAATTCTCTGCTAGAATAACTGAATTTTCAACCAAAAAGATTAATTTTCAACAATGAAGATGAACTTCTACAAAAAAGGCGAACTTTCAACTAAAAAATATTATTTTGCAACGAAAAAAATAATCTTTAAAAAAAAATTTTCAATAAAATCGATGAAGTTTTACCTGGAATAGTTAAATTTTTAGTAAGGAACAAAATTAATTTTCAGCCAAAGATATGAATTTTCAACAAAAAAAAAAGTCAATTTTTAACAAAAGTTTTTAACCTTCAACCAAGTAATTAAATTTTCAAGCAAAACAATTCAAAAACATTAAATTTTCAACTAATATACATAATTTTTTCACCAGAAACTTGAATTTTAAACTAAAAATGATCAATTTTCATCCCAACATAGAATAGTTTAATTTTCAGTTGATGAAATTAATTTAAAGACAAGACTTACAACGAAAATAATTAATCTTAAACTGAAATAGTTGAATTTTTAACAAAAGAATTCAACTTTCAACCAAGTAGTATTATTTTCAACCAAAAAGATGCATTTTCAAACAAGAATATTAATTTTCAAACATGAAGATAATTTTCTTAAAAAAAAAAAAAAAGAATGTTTTAACAAAATACATCAATTTTCAACGAAATAGTTGCATTTTTAACTAGAAAAATCAAATTTCAATCAAAAATTGAATAATTAAATTTTCAGCGGGTTCGTATTTTCGTGTACAACGTTATCGGCTGATGCCGACGGAATAGATAGTTGAAATATTTTTTTTTTACATCTTTTATTATCAATATTTCTACTTAAACGTAGTTTTCTTTCGGCTCTTGCATTTCTCCAAGTTTGAGACCGATATTTTATGTATAAAAAAATTTCGAATGTTCAAAAAATGTCGAGGTTCAGAAAAAAGATGAAATAATTTTCAATACATTTTCCAAAGTTTCAGCTCGAGTTTTTATTTACAAAAAAAAAAAGTTCTTAGGTACAAAAAACCATTCAGTGAACTGAAAAAGTGAGGTCGGTAATTTTTCGAAGAATGTCAAGCGAGTTACTGAAAATTTATTTAAAAAGATTTCAATTGATGTAATTTTTTAATATTTAAAGGAATTTAAGAAAATTCAAAGGATTTTAATTAACTGTTCTCAATTTCGAGAATTTTAAATGATTTTAAAGAAGTCGAAGGAATTTAAAAAAAAATCGGAGAATCTAAAGAATTTTCAAACAAAAACTAAAGAATTTCTGAAATTCAAGTGATTTTAAGGAATTGCTGTAGGAACTTGACGGGATTTTAAGATTTTCTTTTAAAGGATTAATTTTAAAATTTTAATTTGAAGAGATTTTAAGGAGTCTAAAAAAATTTAAGGATTTTAATTAATTTTAGTCAATTTTGAAATTTTTAAAATCGAGTGATTTTCAGGAATTACTAGGGACTTGGTGGAAACTTAAAGCTTCTTTTTAAAGGATTTAAAAATAATCAAAAAATAGTTTTAAAAGATTTAATGATTTACAAGAGATTTTGTAACATTTTACGACAGTTTTACTGATTTTAAAGAAAGTCGAGTGAGTTATTGAAATGTAATTAAAACAGATGTAATGCATTTTTATAGATTTTAAGGTTTTTAAAGAAATTGATTGATTTAAGGAATTTGAAGAGATTTTAAGGAGACTAAGAAAATTTAAAGGATTTTTTATTTAAAGGATTTGAATTAATTTTAGTCAATTTTACAATATTTAAAATTATTTCAAAGAAATTGTAGGGAGTTCAAAAAAATTCGGAGGACTTTACGAATTTTCAAGAAATCTTACAAGATTTCTAAAAATTCATTTGATTTCAAGGAATGATTAGGGACTTGGCGGAATCTTCAAGTTTCTTTTTAAAGGATTTAAAACTAATTCAAAAATAATTCAAAAAGGTTGAGGGATTTACAAGTTATTTTGTAAGATTTTAAGACAGTTTTAGAGGTCTTCAAGAATTTCAAAAGAGTTTTTAGAAATTTATTTAAAAAGATTTTAATGAATTTGAAAAAGTTTAAAATTTTTTTAAGAGATTTAAAGGAATTTAGGAAAATGTAAAAGATTTTAAGAGATTTGAATTAATTTTAAGTCAATTTCGAGAAACTCTGAAAGATTTCAAATGATTGTAAAGAAATTGAAGAGATTTAAAAAAAAAAAAGGCGGAATAGTTTAAGGATTATCAAGAAATCTTACAGGATAAAAATATTTTCATAAGTTTTAGTGATTTTAAAGAATATTAAGCAATTAATTTAAAAGTTATTTTCAAAAATTCAACGACCGAGTTTGATGTAATGTTAGAATACTCAATAAACGAAGAATCACTGTTATTCAATTTAATATTGCAATTTTTTATAATTCTCTCTCTCAAAAAAAAAAAAAAAAATGATCAGGCTTTACAAAATTTCCAGATTTTTCTAGAAATCAGGCCTTAAAGTCCCTATGAGATAAAATATAGCGATCAAAGGGTACTTTTTTCGCGCTCAAAGGGTAAAAAATTTAAGATACATTCAGAAGATTTCAGAGCAATTTAAATTACATTCAAAAGAATTCAAATGAATTGGGAAAGTGTTTAAAAGTCACAAAAATCCATTGATTTTCGTAAAACTGGAATGAACTTAGAGAAATTTAAGATAAAAGAGAAGAATTCGATGAAATTCACAAAAATTCAAGGTAAAATAAAAAATAAAATGAATTTAAAACAATTTGAAGATTTTAAAAAACTTCATTGAATTCAGTAACTTTCAAATAAGCTTGCAAAAATTCAAGGGAATTCAAAAAGTTTGATGAAATGCCTAAATATTCAAGATGAAGTTAAGAAACTTCAGAATCAATTAAATAACAAAACTTTTAAAAATTAACAAAAAATTCACTGAATTAAAAAAAAATTGAGTCATTTTAAAAGGATTTCGGTCAATTTAAAAATTGAAGATAATTCCAAAAAATTTCAAAGAATTCAGGGTAAGTTAAAAAAAAAATTGAAATCTGAACCCCTACTAATTTCAAACACAAGAAGTGACTAAATGGCTACAAAACAATTAAAGTTAAATTCAAAAGAATTCAAATGAATTGGAAAAAAATGTTTAAAATTCCATTGAGTACAATAAAATTTGAGGGCAATATGAACAATGGGATAAAATTCTTAGAAAAAGCAAATTGAATTTAAAAAATCAATCAAGTAAATTAAAAACAATTGAAAAATATAAAGAAATTAATTGAATTGTGTAGAATTGAGTGAATATAGAAGAATTCAAAAGTATTTAAAATAAATTAATAAGAACTCCGGGCGAATTCCAAATTAATTGAAAAACTTTTTTTAAAATATCTTCAAATATTAAAATCCATTAAAATTATTTTTAAAAATTGCATTCCCTAGAATATTTTGAATCATTTGATATATTTTGAAATCTCTTTAAACTTTTTAAAGCCCATGAAAACGTCTGAGAATTTTTTTAAATGCCCTGAAGTATTTAAAATCCTTTTAAATTTTATTTATTCATTAAAATAATAATTGATGATTTAAACTCACCAGTCTCATTTCCCTGTACCGTATAAATTGACTCGTCATCTTCACTTGATGGTACAGGCGACTCGGGTTCCAGCGTCACGTAATAATTGAACTTTGTTCTTTTGGATTGTCCATGTTGCTCATCTTCTGGAAAATAAAAATCCATGGAACATCCCACCATTATTATATTTTTCACGTTGAAAATCGCCATTACTAATTTAGACGGACATTCATTTTTAAATAAATTTAATTAAAGAGTATTGTGGTATTTTTTCCTTTAATGCACAACTATAAAAAGTTGAAGTAAGACTTTTTAATTAGAGCAAAATAATAATTAATTCTAGTAAATATAATTTTTTAAACAATTTTTTTTAAATAAGAATACAACGGAAAGTTTATGTCTTTTTTCTGAAATTTAGAGATTTTTTTTACTTTCTAGTTATGAACAAAGAATAAATTAATATCAACAAGAATCAATTTTTAAATAGTACTCTATTTTTTCGGAATAAAGTACTTTTTTTTTAGTGTGAAATAATAGGTAAATGAATCATTTTTAAGTTTTTATCAAAGAAAAACTATCCATAAGACAAGGTGATTGCTTAAAAAAATTATTCTCTTTGAGGTTTATTTATTATTTGTTTATAATTAAAAAGCCAAGGAAAAGTTGAAAATTTCAGGAAAAAACGCAAACTTTTATCATTATTTAAAAATAAGGTAGTTGTAAACAATAACAAATTGACTAAACAAATACTTTATTAATTAAAATAATTATTACTTCACTTTAACTAAAAGATTAACAAAAATATGGAATTTCAGAAAAAAGCCGCAACTATCTATCACTATTCACACAGAATATTATATAAAATAATAAAAATATTGTTATGAATAATAAGAAATCATTTAAACATTTTTTGTTTACTTTGATTTTTGACCCTCTTTAAAAAAAAAAAGTCGAAAGAATCCGTAGACATTTTATGTATTATCAAAAATTTACCCAAAAAAAGAGCCGCCAAAAACTCGCGGAACCCAATTTTAAAAAACAACTCATGGGGGTAAAATAAAAAAAATTGTTTATCGTATTCTATGGCTAATTGTAAACAGAAATGCCGAGGGTCATCTCGAAATAACCTTTATTGATTATTCTAAATATTTAAATATTATTTTTTAAGGGCATGCTCTTCGTGATCACGTGACCAAACTTGTCGCCGGATATGAGCATTATTTTTTGGTGTTCACTGTGTCCACACGGATTGAAATATCGTGTTTAAAATTTGACAGATTAAATAAAAATCACTAAAGAACGTTTGTATGCATCAATGTGTTTATAGTTTTAAAGAAAGTTTATTTATAAATCGATGAAAAAGGATATTACCATTCGAGTTATAGCGCTATGCAGATAATTTTGGGTTTGATGCATTTCGGATTTTTTGGTTCGCGTATATTGAGCACTGACACCAGTTTTTGAATAAATCGTCTAAACCTTTAAAAAAAATTAATGTAAGCAATAAAATTTGCACATTCGTTGCAAATCAACAAATAAGTATCTCCATACACGTAACCAATAATTATTTTTGGAGCATTTTTAGCGATTTCTAGCGGAGAGAAAAAGAAACTTTGATCGTCGATAAAGTCGAGATCACGTGACTAAGTTCATTCATAAAATTTTTCTATGGAGAATGAAATGATTTTCATTACTTTCGGTCCTTACTACGTCCAAACGGATTGAGATATCGTGTTCAGGATTTAGGAAGTTATACCGACAGCGCTAAGGAACGTTTGTATATATCAAAATGTTCATAAATACGAAGAAAGTTTTCGAGTAAAATACTACAGGAATTAGGAAATAAACTTTTAACGTCGATAAAGTAGATGCCTCGATGTAAAAAAAATCGAGGAACATCTTAGAATGTCATTTAGTTCACTATCAACAATAGTTATCAGCTGATCGATTCAACGTCAAGAATTGTGGAAGTTGGTTGGAGAATTCCGACGAGTAAATTTTAGCACATTGCTGGTGTTGCTATGTTTCCAATTTGAAATTTATCTTTTATTTTTAGAACCAAAAAAAATGAAAATCATTTTACACCGAAATTTGATGAACGAACTTAGTCACTTGATCTCGACTTTATCGACGTTCAAAGTTTCTTTTTTTCTCCGCTAGAAATCGCTAAAAAATGCTATAACTCGAATGGTAATATCCTATTCCATCAATTTATAAATAAACTTTCTTTAAAATTAACAATATATTGATGTATACAAACGTTCTTTAGTGCTTTTTATTTTATGTGTCAAAGTTTAAACACGATATCTGAATTCATGTGGACGCAGTGAACACCGAAAAAAATGTTCATAACCGGGGACTAGTTTGGTCCATAGAGATATTACAGATAGAGTAGGCATGCTATAGACGCCCATACAAGTGGGAGCGTCCGGCCGATAGAAAGAGAGAGAGAGAATGATTTATGTATTGCTGTCTCTGTCTAATGGCGCATGCGCGTTGATTAGATTTCTTGTCAGAACATGAATCGAAACAGAATAAGATCTTTCCTGCAACACAGTCGATTTGTTTTATAATACTTCTTTTTTAATATTGTGCATACAATCAAAAAAATATTTTTGCTAACTACTTCTTGGATTACTTATACGAACTTACTTATGAAAACTGCGACTTTTAACTCCGGGTATTGGCTCTTTTTTGCAGATAACACAGTAGTAAGGCATATTCAACAACAAATGTTTAATAATCCTTGTTACCACATTATTTACATTGGGCAAATATAATATTTATTTACAGACGTACAGGTTACGTACGCACTTTGCCGTTGCCCGTTGAATCACAGACACGCATGCGCAGTACGCAACAAAAGAAAGAGATAGAAATACATAAATGATTCTCTTTCTCTTTTCATTCGCAAGACGCTCTCACTTGTAGGCATGCCTACTCTATCTGTAATATCTCTATGGTTTGGTCACGTGGTCACTGAAGAGCATGCCCTTAAAAAAGCGATTTCTTTTTTTGTGGATTCGAACAAATCGTTTGGTTAAATTTTACATCGAATTTTCCACAACGCATCCTTTTGTTATTGTGACCATTATTTATATTTTAAAAAAATAGTAAATAAATCTCTAATTAATTTAATTTAAATAACTAATAAATTATTCCTTATAAATTTTGAAAAGTACTCATTTGTCTAAAATTAGACATGATTCGATTAAACGCATAAATTCAATCTGTAAAACGCATAAAAATTGAAAAAAAAAAAATCAATAGACTATGAGTCAGTATGAGAAAGCCTGTTGCAACACGTTTTTGATGTAGATTCATTCGGTTTATACCAAAGCCAAGGGTCAATAATGCATTCTCATCAAACCTCAAACTTTCTTATAATCACTGCTTGTAAATATTTATT
>NC_046660.1:27887148-27902384 GCF_010883055.1 Belonocnema kinseyi
AAATAAAAATTAGCAAACAATTAAATTTTTAACGAAATATTTGAATTTTTAACCACAAAGCTCAATTTTTTATCAAGATTAATTTATTGCCAAAAGACGAATTTTCAATACAATAGTTGAGTTTTCAAATCAAAAAGTTCAGTTTTTAATCAAAAATGAAATTGCAAAATTTTCCGTTTAAAGATTAATTTTCAACAGAAAGCACAGAAGTTTTTATTCAGCCAGTTGAATTCAACCAAAAAATTTGAAAGTGGAGAAAAAATAATGTTTCACGAAATAGTTAAAATTTCATAGAAATACCTAGTTGAATTTTCAATCCAAAAAGATCAATTTTTGAACAAATAAAACAATTGAAAAAACACAATATAAGGAAAACGATTTCTAAAAAAATACACATATTTCAATTTTCAAGCCAAAAATACTTATTTTCGACAAAAAGTTTATTTTTTACCTAATAGTTACATTTTCAAAATTACAGTTGCTTTCCAACCGTAAAAATCAAATTAAAAATACGAATGTTCAAGAAAATAGTTGAAACTCCAAACCAAAACTGATTAATTTATAACAAAAGATATGAATTTTAAACTAAGCTAAACACTCAAAAAGATTCATTTTTAACCAAATAGTTTCATTTTTAAACAAAAAAGATTAATTTATTCCAGGAAATACGAATTCCGAATAAAAACGGATAATTTTTTGAACAAAAAATTGAGTTTTTCACAAAGTAGTTTAATTTTCAACGAGGCAGTTGAATTTTCAACAAAAAATATGAAATTTGAACAAAAAAGTTTATTTTCAACCAAAGAGTTCAATTTTTTACGGAACTGTTGAAATTTAAAGTAAAGAAAAGGCGAAACTTCTATAAAACAGTTAATTTTTTAACCGAAAAATGTTAATGTTTAACAAAATACAAAACTTTTCGAACAAATAGTTGAATTTTCAAATAAAGAAGAAAATGTTCAACAAAAAATAGTATAGTTAAATTTTCAGTTTAAAAAATTAATTTAAAAAAAAATCAATGTTTCGACCAAAAATAATTACTTTTCAATAAAAATTTTTGAATTTTCTACCAAAAATGTGCAATTTGGACAAAAAAGTTAATTTTTTACCAAATTGTCGAAATTTCAAATAAAAAAAAAGAAGTATTTTCAAAAAAATATTTAAAATTTTTAACAAACTTATAAATTTTTAAATATTTAAAATGCACTGCTTAAAAAAGTTGTTTTCAACAACAAAAAAAATACTTATTTTTTGTCGGATTGATCTATAGAAAAATATGAAATTTGAACAAAAAAAGTTAATTTGAACAAAAAAGTTTATTTTCAAACAAAGAGTTTTTTAAGGAACTGTGGAAATTTAAAGTAAAGAAAAGGCGAAACTTCTATAAAACAGTTGATTTTTTAACCGAAAAATGTTAATGTTTAACAAAATACAAAACTTTTCGAACAAATAGTTGAATTTTCAAATAAAGAAGAAAATGTTCAACAAAAAATAGTATAGTTAAATTTTCAGTTTAAAAAATTAATTTTAAAAAAAATCAATGTTTTGACCAAAAATAATTACTTTTCAATAAAATTTTTGAATTTTCTACCAAAAATGTGCAATTTGGACAAAAAAGTTAATTTTTTACCAAATTGTCGAAATTTCAAATAAAAAAAGAAGTATTTTCAAAAAAATATTAAATTTTTTTAACAAACTTATTACTTTTTAAATATTTAAAATACACTGCTTAAAAAAGTTGTTTTCAACAACAAAAAAATACTTATTTTTTGTCGGATTGATCCATAGAAAAATATAAAATTTGAACAAAAAAAGTTAATTTTCAATCAAACAGTTAATTATTTGTACAAAATTGTTTAAATTTCACGTAAAGAAAGGCGAATTTTCTACAAAAAAGTTGAATTTTAAATCCAAAAATGTGAATTTTTAACAAAATACCAAACTTTTCAAACAAACAGTTGAATTTTCTACTAAGTTTTCTAAATTTTAAGTAAAAAAACACTGATTTTATACAAAACAGTTGGATATCCAACCCCAAAACGTGAAATTTCAAAAAAATACAAAAATTTTCAACAAAAAATGGTATAGTTCAATTCGCACATTAAACAAGTTATTTAAAAAAAAGTAATTTACACTAATTTACTGCCGGATAAATTCAACGAAAAATATGAATTTGAATAAAAGAAAGTTACTTTTCCACCAAACAGTTCAATTTTTTGTACCAAACTGTTGAACTTTCAAGTAAAAAAACACGAATTTTCTAAAAAACAGTCGAATTTTCAATGCGAAATTGTTAATTCACAACAAAAAATAGTAGTTTAATTTTTAGTTTTAAAAAATTAATTTTCACGAAAATTCAAACAAAAATAAAAATTTTGAACTGAATAGTTGAATCCTCAAAGAAATACATTTTTAGCTACATAAAAAGATAAATTTTCGAAAAAGTTATTTTTTTCACATAGTAGTTCAATTTTTAACAAAGAAGGGTTTAAATTAAATTTTAAAAAATTCTCCTTAAACTAAAAATACGAGTTTTCAATCAAGTAGTTCAATCCCAAACCAAAACAGTCATTTTCAAATTATCAAGATGACTTTTTCAACGAAAAAAAATCAAATTTTCGACCAAGAAAACTGACTTTTTAACAAAATTGCTGCATTTTCAACGGAAAAAAAAACTTTCAACCCGAAAATAGTCGGATTTTCTTACCGGGTGCCATTATTTCAGGTCTCATTTAAACGAAATAAAAAACCAAGAAAAGGGAAAAAATAGAAGGTTACCTTCACATGGCCTTCATAAAAATAACAAATAGTAATTCCTAAAAAAATAGGTAAAAAGTACTTATTTTTCTAAAATTAGACTTTGCTTCATCGAAATCATACTTAATCTTAAAAAAAAAAATCATAAATAAACAAAACCAAGTGGGTGTGAGACAGTGTGAGAAAGCCTGTCGCGACAAGTTTTTGACATGGTTGTAAGTATACCAAAGCCAACTGCCCAGGGTCAATAATGCATTTTGATCTAACCTCTAAATTGCTAGTAATCACTGCTTTTAGATAATTATATCGAAAAAAATAACGTGAAATGCGTATTAAAAGTATATCTACGCATTATATCAATTAGTAAACAAGCCGTTCTCTTTTGCGTATTTAATTTTTTCTAAAATGCTGGACATTCACACACATTATACATACCATCGTCAGAGCCTTTTCGCTTCAAACAAGCCGGACTCAGCGAACCTACAATAGCAAAACGACAATGCGAAATATTTCACAGACGAACGAATAATATGCATTTGAAATTTTAATACATACCGACTGATGAATTTAGAAGAATACTCATTTTTGAACACTTTTCGGGTGGAAAACTTTTGGATTTTGATGAACACTATAGACGAGATCGACCACACACAGCCAAAGTTCAGATGAGAGTGTGAATCGCATGAAACGAAACACGAAACGACACGAACTGACTTCAGGTACGTCAATCGGAAGCGCAGTGCCCTTCGGAACTTCTAGAATTTTTTCAATGGGGCTTTCCCTTTCCGGACGAAGAGAAATTTCTAGAGATTAATTCACGGAAGCGTGTGAATTTAGAGCTACAATTTTTGCGTGATCCAAAGTCTGGAACACTATTATATGATCTAAAAGCATAGAATTCGAGATTTGAAAACGAAGGGACATATGATCTAATGCCTAAAACTTCGAGACCTATGCTTTTAAATCAAGGGTTCGGTGATCTTAGCGCAGTGCCGTGAATTAATACCCCGAAATTTCTCTCCGTGCGATCCTGTATTTTTTTAAACTGCAAATTATAGGAAAATAATTTTTTTATTATCAGTTTTTTTCTAGTAAATACTTTATTTTGAAAATTTGAGAAATGGTAAAGAACGTGAACATTGAAATGTTTATTTATTAAATTCTCGACATGTAAAATTATGTAAAAGTAACATTTCGAATGCTTGATTTTAATTTGAGAAAACTGGCGAAAATAACAAATAAAAGAAAATTATAAATTTTTCAAATTTGAGTTTTTTGAATTTTCAATTTATTTTCAACAGTTGAATAATTTTCAAAGTTCAATTTTTTCTTGAAATTACATCAATTTTTCAATATTGCAATTTTTTAGTTTCCAACTGTTAAGAACACATTTGAAAACTCAAACTGTCATAAATTCAATTTTCAACTGTTGATATTTTAATTCCCAACACTTGAATTTTGACTTTTAACTGTTGAAAAATAAAAAATTAATTTTACCATTTAAATTTTTGATACTCAACTGTTGAAAATTGAATTTTCAACAGTTGAGTTTCCGAGTAATTTTTCTAAAATTTAAGTTTCAATTTTCAAATGTCTTCAATTTTTAACTCTTGAAAACTCACGCGAAAACTCAACTGTTAAAAATTCAATTTTAAATTTTCGTCCATTTTTCCAACCCTTGAATTTTGAATTCTCACCAATATTTTACTGTTGAAATTCACTCGAAAACTCAACTAATTTAATTGATGAGAAGAATTCCTGAAAATGTAATCCTAAATTTTAAATAGTTTAATTACCGATTTTCCATTTTTCTTCAATTTTTCAATATAACAATTTTCTTCCGTTTTCAACTGTTGAGAACACATTTGAAAACTTACCATGTAATAAATTAAATTTTCAACTGTTAATATTATAATTCGCAATACTTGAATTTTGACTTTTAACTGTTGAAAAATAAAAAATTAATTTTACCATTTAAATTTTTGATACTCAACTGTTGAAAATTGAATTTTCAACAGTTGAGTTTCCGAGTAATTTTTCTAAAATTTAAGTTTCAATTTTCAAATGTCTTCAATTTTTAACTCTTGAAAACTCACGCGAAAACTCAACTGTTAAAAATTCGATTTTGAACTGTTAAAAATTCAATTTTAAATTTTCTTCAATTTTTCCAACCCTTGAATTTTGAATTCTCACGAATTTTCAACTGTTGAAATTCACTCGAAAACTCAACTAATTTAATTTCCAATTTTCCATTTTTCTTCAATTTTTCAATATGACAGTTTTCTTTAATTTCCAACTGTTGAAGACACACTTGAAAACGTAACTGTTATAAATTCAATTTGCAACAGTTGAGTTTTCAAGTGTGAACTGTTGAAAATTGGAATTTAAATATTTAATATTCTTTATTTTTCTACTGTTCAAGTTTTAATTTTCAAATTTCTTAAATTTTTAACTGTTGAAACCCCACTCAAAAACACTATTTTAAATTTTCTTCAATTTTCAACTGTTGAAATTCACTCGAAAACGCAACTAACGAAAATTCCATTTGCAGCAGTTGAATTGTTAATTTTCTCTAATTTTAAACAGTTGAATTGTTAATTTTCTTTAACTTTTAACAGTAGTTGAATTGTTAATTCATTTTTTTGCAACTGTCATTGAAAATTAAACTGTTAAAAATTCAAGGTTAAATTTAAAATATTTTATTTATCAAGTGAGTTTTTCAATGTTTGAAAACTAATAAAAACTGAAAAGTCAATATTGAAAACTGAAAATTGAATTCTTAGCATCTGAGTTTACAATCATTGAATTTGGTATTTTCTTCTCTTTTTCAACAGCTGAAATTACAATCTTCAATTTTCTACATTTAAATTTTTTTAAATTTCTGATTGCTGAATTTTCAACTATTAAACATTGTGAAAATTTCCAATTCAATGTTGAAAATCGAATTTTCCACTTTCTTCAATTTTCGACAGTTACATTTGCGTTAAATTTGTTTACAACAGTCGCGGTTTTACAAAGATGAATGTTCTATTTTTTCAATTTTGTACACTTGAATTTCCACTTTTTTAAAAATTTCTACTGTTGAATTTCCAATTTTCTTCAATTTTGGACTGTTAAATATTCACTCGAAAACTTAACTATTGCAAATTCAATTTACAACAGTTGAGTTTTTAACAGTTGAATTATTTATTTTTTCAAATTTCTACACATGAATTTCAAATAACTTCAATTTTCTACAGTTGAATTCTCTTCAATTTTCATATGTTGAAAATTTACTCGAAAACGCAACTTTTGAAAATTCAATTTATGTAACAGTTAAATTTTCAATTTTTTCAAATTTTCTTAAATTTTCAACTGTTAAAAATTCATTCGAAAATTTTCAAATTTTCTTAAATTTTCAACTGCTAAAAATTCACTCGAAAGTGAACCTGTTGAAAATTCAATTTACAACATTTGAGTTTTCAATAGAAGAACTTTTCTATTTTTTTAAATTTTCTACATTTCAATTTTCAACGTTCAATTTTCTCCAATTTTCAACTGTTGAAAACTCTCACTCGAAAACGCCATTGTTAAAAATAAAATTTTCAACTTTTGAAACTCACTCAAAAACACCACTTATGAAAATTCAATTTTTAAACGTTGAAAACTCAATTTTGTATTTTCTTGAAATTTCAGTTTTCGTCAATTTACTCACTTGAAAACTTATGTGTAGAATATTTAATTTTTAATGTTCAATTTTCTATCATTTTCAAATGTGGGAAACTCAACTTTTAAATGTTCAATTTTCAACAGCTTAAAATTGAAAGAAATTGAATTTTCAAAGTAGACAATTTAAAAAATTGAAAATTACATTTTTTCAACAGTTGAGTTTTCGAGTGACTCTTCATCAGTTAAAAATTGAATTTTTTAACAATTGAGTTTTTCCGTGAGTTTTCAACAGTTTGAAATGAAAAATTCAACTCTTGAAAACGTGAAAAAAAATTCGAAATGAAGTTTTCAAAACTGTTGAAAATCAGAAAATGGAAGAAAAATTAAAAATTTAACTTTGAAGGACTCACATGTTAAAAATTTAATTAAGAATTTTTATTAACTGTAAAGAGTTGAAAATTTAATTTTATTTAATTCAGAGTTTTCTTCAAATTTCCACAGTTAAATTTTGTATTTAAAAAAACGGGTGTAAAAAATCTTATATTTACATAATTTTACATGGCAATTTAAAAAAGAAACAATTCAATATACATATACAAAATATTTTTTAGTTAAAAAAAATATTTATAAAACATTTTTTGTAATTTTACCAAATTCAGAACCACGAAGTACTCTTATTTCAACTCTTTTTTCATGTGGCATGTGGGCGTAAGTTGTTTAAAAAAAAGTTGTCAAGGTAAGGAACAAGCAAGAACTCGAGCAAGAATGGTTCTGTAGAAATTCGAAGGTTAACATTTTTTAAAATTATTTTCAGCGTAGGGCCCTAAAAATTAAATTCCTTTAAGACGTCCCTGTCTCAAGGTCTTTTGTACGCGACGCGCACCCGAATACGCGCCACGTACGCACCGACGTAAAACCCAGTAGTAGTAGTGGAATTCCGGTCTGTGCCTGCCTAGCCAAACTTTAAAACAATGGTCATAGGCTCTCATTCAGAAAAAAAAACGGTCAACAGATGTTCCGATTTTTTCTCAGAAAGGGCTCAGTAGTATAAAAATAAAACAATTATGTTGATATGAGAACTTTTAAAATCGAAATTTATAAGAATAAATTAATTTTTTTATATATATAAACTTGGTTAATTCTTTTGGTTAAGGAGCGTTTGAACCGTTGAAACTGTTGGAACCGGGCCTTAACCTAAAAATTCGTTTGTCTCATTTTACGTCTTAAATACCTGATTTACCGCCTTTTTATTTGTTATTTCGTATTTTTTCCCCTGTTCTTAATAAACTTCTTCGTTTTCTCGTTTTTTTAATGCGAAAGAAAATCCAACTAGATCACATTTTCGGGGAAAAAATTCAATTGTCTTGATGTCCTAAAGGCGTTTCAAGTCTTAAAGACGTCTGTATAAAATCAATGAGACTGACATATGGACGTCAAAAGTATGTGCTTAGGACGTCATCAGGATGACAATGTCTTTTTGCCCACTGGAAACTATTTTTTCTCGCTCCTGTTTCTCTCTATTTTGTCACGCATGAGTGAACGTCCCACATCTCTCCGCGGCTCCTCTCATCCACCCCCCCCCCCGGCGGAAACAGTAAATCCAGTTTCGACTGTATTTAGTTTCTGGCTAAAGTGCAATTTTTTCTGTTTCAAAATTGGTCCATTTGAGATAACATTCCTTTTCGTTGGTTGAAAATTCAATTATTTGGTTCAAAAGTCATCCTTTTTGGTTGAAAATTCAACTTTTTTGGTTACTTATTTGGTTAAAACATAATCTTTTTCGGACGAAAAATCAACTGTTTTCTTAAGAATTTTCTATCTCATTCTATCCTTTATCAGACTCGACCTTTATTTATCCACGTTTATATTTTTTTTATCTTTCTCTCAATTTAAATTTCCGTCTATCTTTTTCAATTTTTTTCAATTATGTGGGATAGACAATTTTAAGAGTACTCAATTTCGGAAGATAAAAAGAGAGATAGATAAAGATTCAAATCTATATTAAAGAAACGGGATTAAGTAAAGAAAAATATAAGTCTTCGGTTATGAAAAACAGCGAAAGATAAAAAATATATTGACGTGGATAGATGCAGGATAGGATGAGATTGGGAAGAGATTAGAAAAGATAGACGGAAGTTCAGATTAACCTAGAAAGACAAAAATATTGACATTGCTAAATGAAGGATAGGATGAGATAGGGAAGAGGGTATTGCAAAATATATACTTGTTTAGATAGACAAAGAGACAGAAAAAGATTGACTTAGATAGATTTAGGATACGATGAGATGGGGAAGAGATGAAAAAAGAAAAAGGGAAATTTAGATTAACCGAGAAATAGAAAAATATTGACGTGGCTAAATAAAGGATAGAGTAAGGTTTCCGGTTAATGATCTAAAAAGGTATTATTCGAGGACCAAGGACTTTGAATCGGGTTGGATCGACAACGAATTTAGAATAAAACGAAGTTTATTCAATTTAGCTAACAGTAAAAAAAAAAGAACAACGCGTTCGCTCAAAGATATTTGATAATATAGTTTTTAATATCTTTGAACGCATAAATATTTATATCCTTGTTTCGCTTTCGCGGTTGGCAAGACTCTGCTGTTCGCCCACATACTGTCTCGCTCGATAATGATCGACAATGTTCGATCAATTGCCGATCTCGCTACGGCGGTAAATTAAAAAATGTAATCTTAAATATTATGTCTTACAATAGGATGAGATAGAAAAGATTAGATAGAAAAAGATAGACGCGAATTTATATAATAATTTATATCAAAATTATTAAAAATTTGATAAACAATATGCAAATGGCAAAAAGTGTTGGTTTTTATTCATGAAAAGTATTTCAACTTTTACTTGACATTCCATTGTTAAAATAAGCGCGTGATCAATGGCCAATGAGGTTGCTGGTGCGAGACATGCGCAGTGCGTATGCAAAAATCGGCAAAAATGTCGAACGTCGAAAAGAGAGAATGAACGTGATAATAAGGTAAAAACTAAAAACAGTTTATTGCAAATTGGTAATTACATTTCTCAGTTAAAATGAATTTTTAGTATTTGAGAGAATGTTTAAATGTCCTTTATTGATATGTGATTGGCGATCAACAGCAACAGCAACCTCTAAACATGTACACTTTGGGATAACCTCTAAAAAAGATTTTTCAATGAGAGTATCCAAAATAAAAAATAATAATTGGTTTTAGTTGAAACTTAAAAGAAGATAAACATGCGTGAATTACCGAGAGTAACTCGGTCTTTGCGAGCCTTCACAGACTTGGGACGATCAAGGAAATGTTTACGTCAGGAGCCGAATGACATTTTGGCAAAACGGCAGGAACAGACCGAAATTTTTAAAAGGTAAATGTATTCAAATTAAATATAAAAATAATCTTGATACTTAGAAGCAGATCCAGTAAGCGCAAAAAGATTCTTAAGATTTCGGAAATAATTCATGGGCGAGCCAAGACTTAAATGCGCAAAAAAAGTATATTTTCTAACCTAAAAAGTAGAAATTAATTCATTTGTCTTATATTTCTATATATTTTTTTCAGTTGCTTTTGATAAAAAATAATTTTTTTTAAGGTGCATCCCTTTGGTTGTTTTTTTTTCGAATTAAAAAATAATTTTTCATATTGAAATGCAACTTTTCCTTTGGTGGTTAAAAAATTATTATTTTAGTTAAAAATTGGCCTTTACTGATATAAACTAATCTTTTTGGTTGCAATTTCCTTTTTTTTTTTGTCAAAACTGCAACTGTAGGTTCGAATTTTGGATGAAAATTCTTTTCTTTATTTCTTGATTGAAAAATCTTTATTTGTTGAAGCATTCCTCTTTTTTGTTACAAAATTTAAATTCTGAGTTGAAAGTTGAACCAATTTTCATAATTTTAGTTGAAAATTCAACTATTTTGTTGAGTTTTTTTCAATGTAAATTTATCTTTTATAGTTAAAAGTTCCAACTATTTTTTTGAAAATTAATGTAATTTGGTTGAAAATATATCTCATTAGTTGAAAATTAAACTAATTTGTTTAAACTTTTGTTTGTTATTTTGTTGTTAAAAAATATTAATTTTTTATACTGAAAATTGTCTATTTTTTGTTGAAAATTGATTTGATTAAATTTGAGAATTCAATAACGTGTGTAAAAGTTGAGACCCTTTTTTTTTAATTATTTTTTTTTCTGGTCGAGATTAAATTTTTCGTTGATAATTCACATTTTCGGGTTAAAAAGACAACTTTTTTACAGAAAATTCGTCTTTCGACTTGAAAATTTAACAATTTGGATAAATTTTTTTTTTATTAAAAAATCTTTTATCTTTGAAGAATTCGTATTTTTTGTTATAAAATATAACTAATGGGTTAAAAAAATGATATACTTTGTTTGAAAATTTCTATTTCGTTAGAGATGCATTATTTAAATTGAAAATTCGTCTTTTTGGTTAAGAATTCATCTTTTCAGTTTGAAAATTGGACTATTTGGTTAAAAGTTCAACTATTTTGTTGAAAACTGCAATTTTTTAGTTAAAAATTGACCAACATTGTAAAAAAATCATTTTTCTTGGATTCTGCTTCATCATTTTAGTTGAAAATTCATCTATTTTGTTGAAATTTGTTTAAACATTTTTTTTTGTTAAAAAATATTATAATTATTTTCACATGAAAATGCATTTTTCCATTTGTAGTTAAAAATTGGTTTTTTTAAATCAAAACTTGTCTTTATTGGTAGAAAAATAATATTTTTTTGTTAAATCTCCTCTTTTTCGGTCAAACCTGATACTGTTCGGTTCGAGATTAACTTTTTTGTTGAAAATTCATATTTTCGGGTTGAAAATGCAACTTTTTTACAGAAAGTTTGTTTTTCGGCTTGAAAGTTTAACAATTTGAATAAAAACTATTTTTTTTATTTTATTGTTTTTTTTTCTGTTTAATTTGGTCTTTTTTATTGAAAATTGGCATTTTTTGGTTAAAAATTGACCAGCATTGTTAAAAAATCATTTTTTTTGGATTTAGTTGAAAATTCATCTATTTTGTTGAATTTTTGTTGAAAATTGAACTTATTTGTTTAAACCTTTTTTTTTTGTTAAAAAATATTAATTTGCGTAAAAGTTGAAACACTTTTTTAAAAGTTAATTTTTTAAGGTTGACTCCTTTGGTTCCAAATTGAATAATTTTCCTAAAATTGTTTTTTTTTGTCTAATAAAAAATAATTTTAACATGAAAATGCATTTTTTCTATTTGTAGTTAAAAATCCATATTTTTTTAGTTATTTTCGGCTTGGAAATACAACTTTAGTACAGAAAATTCGACTTTCGCCTTGAAATTTTAACAATTTAGATACCAAAAATTCCTTTCTTTTTTGAATAAAAAATCTTCATTTGTTGAAAAATTCGTGTTTTGATCAGAAAATGTAACTAATGGGTTGAAAGTTAAAGTGCTTTGTTTAAAAAAATTTCATTTTGTCAAAGATTCATAATTTAAATTGATAATTAAATTATTTTGTGGAAAATTCGTCTTTTTTTTGAGAATTCATCTTTTCAGGTTGAAAATTTAACTACTTGGTTAAAAGTTGAACTATTTTGTTGAATATTTTATTATTTTATTGAAATTTGGTCTTTTTTGTTGAAAATTGGCATTTTTTGTTAAAAATTGACTTTTCAATTCTAAAAAAATCATTTTTCATGGATTCAGCTTCATCATTTTAGTTGAAAATTCATGTATTTTGTTGAATTTTTTTCACTTGAAGTTTATCTTTTTTATTTGAAAATTCATGTATTTTGGTTTAAAATACATCTCGTTAGTTGAAAATTTATCTACTTTTTTCAAAAACTTTGTTTTCAAGAATATTAATTTTTTAACTGTAAATATAACTATTCCATTTTCGGTTATAGTAGAACACTAATTTTTTTTTTCAATTTTCCCTTTTTTTTGTTTAGAACTGTCTTTTAGCTTAAAAATCTTTATTTGTTGAAGAATTCGTATTTTTGTTTAGAAAATTTAACATTTAAATTTCAAATCAAATTATTTTGTTAAAAATTCGTCTTTTTCGTAAAAAAATAATATCTGCGGGTTAAACATTTTATTGTTTTTAAAAATTTGGTTGTTCTTGAAAATTGGTCTTATTTGGTTAAAAGTTGACTTACGTTGTTGAAAATTCATCATTTTAATTGAAAATTTAACTATTTTGTTGAATTTTATTCGCTCAAAGTTGATCTTTGTTAGTTGAAAGTTCAACTATTTATTTGAAAATTAATGTATTTTGTTTGAAAATACATCTCGTTGTTTGAAATTTTAATTACTACCTTGCTGAAAACTTATTATTAATTTTTGTTTGTTAAAAAATACGTTTTTTGTTCATGGAAATAAAAACGTTCAATTTACGCTTGGAAATTGATTTTGTTAAATCAATCTTTTGTTTGCAAATTTAACAATTTTGTTAAATTTTTTTTCTAATTGAAAAGTAAGTTTGAAATTGATTTTTTTATTTAGTTAAAAATTCGTCTTTATTGGTAGAAAACTAATTCGCCTTTTTTGTTAGATTATTCAACATCTGGGTTGAAAATTAAACTACTATGTTAGATTTGATTTTTTATTTTCTTGAAGATTTATCATTTAAATTTAAATTATTTTGTTGAAAATTCGGCTTTTTGGTACAAAATTAATATCTACGGCTTAAAATTTTTTATATTTTGTAGAAAAATAGTCATTTTAGTTGAAAATTCAACTATTTTGTTTCATTTTTTCAATAGAAATTAGTTATTTTTTTTTTTTTTTTCATTGAAAATTGAACTATTTATTTTAAAATTCATGTATTTTGTTGAAAATGGAGCTATTTTGTTAAAAAAACAACTTTCTCTACTTGAAATTTAATATTTTTTATTTTAAAATTCGACTATTTGGTTGAAAATTAATTTTTGTAATCAGAAAATTCCAGTATTTGATTAAAAATTTAACCATTTTGTTGAAAGTTCGACTAATTTGTTAAAAAGTCACCCTATTTGGCCGAAAACTCAACTGTTTTGTTGAACATTCGTCTATTTGGACAGAAATTTCGCCTTTTTGGATTGAGAATTCATTTCTTTGGTTGAACTTTTTTCCATTTTTGATTTAAAATTTATATTTTAATTTGAAATTTGATGTATTTTGTTAAAATGGTATTTCTTAGTCCACATCAACTGTTTTTTTATTTCAAATTAACAATTTTTTCCTTGAAATATTGTAGCTTGTTTCGTTGAGAATTAATTTTTTTTATCAAATCAACTACTGTGTTTCAAGTTGAAGTACTTTATAAAATATTAATTTATTTTATTTGAAGATTCATACTTTTAGTTGAAAATTCATATTTTCGGCTGAAACAATGAACAATTATGTAGAAAAGTCAACTATTTGGTCTAAATGGACTTTTTCGCTGACAATTCATATTTTTTATTAAAAATTAAACTATTTTGATGTAAAATGAAATTTTTTGGTTAAAAATTAAACTATTTTCATGTGAAGTGCAACTTTTTGAATACAATTTCAAGTATTTCTTTGAAAATTTAACTATTCTGTTGGAAATTGATTTTATTTGGTTGAAAAGTATTTTTTTATTTAAATATGTAGTTATTTTATTTTTCGTTCCTAATTGTTTCTTTATAAGTTAAATATTAAACTATTTAGTAGAAAATTCATGTATTTCGTTGAAAATTTGTATATCAGTTTAATACAACCCGTTCAAAATTCTTTTTTTGTTGTTGAAAATAAGATTTTCAAACTAAAAATTTAACGATTCCATTTTTGTTTGAATATTATTTTTATTTTTTTGTTGAAAATGCATCTTTAATGAATAAAAATTAACTTTCTAAGTGAAAATTCCTTTTCGATTGAACAGTCATTTTCAAAAACATTCGAGTTTTTAGCTTGCAAATTAAAATATTTTGTAGAAAATTCTTCCATTTGAGTAGAAAATTGATCTATTTTATTAAGAAATCAACTATGTATTTTGTTAAAAATTCATCTTTCTTTGTTGAAATAAACTGGTTGATAATTCGTTTTTTATTTTTGTTAAAAATAAGTTTTTTTAATTGAAATTTTAACTATTTCTTTTTTGTATGAAATCTTATCTTTTTTTAGTTGTGAATTAAGTATTTAGGTTAAAAATTTAGCTATTTGGTAATAAATCAACTATTTTGTTGTAAATTCAATTATTTAAAAAGAAATGAACTATGCTGTAAACGACACCTTTTTTGATCGAAAATTCGACTTTAAAAAAATTAAAAATGCATCTTTCTTTGAAAACTCATCTGAATTCTAAAAGATTCGTCCTTTTTGACTGCAAATTAAAATTTTTAGTGGAAAATTCGTGTTTTACTCCCCTATTTTCTTTTTTTTTAACACCCTACTTCCCCTGTTTTGAGAGAATTTTGGACTGTGAAGTTCAAAAATTTCAAAAGTATCTATTTAAAAAAAATCATCAAATATCTTTCTTTGGGTTCTCGATTTCTTCAAAATTAAACAAAATTCTTTTATTGCAGAGGTCCCGGTTGGCACGATTTTTTAAATCGTGTACCCGACGATGTTGCATCCTTGCTCAATAAAGTGCATCATTTAACGTCAAAAATATGTGGTAAGATAAATTATTATCTAATTTTTTGTTCATATTTATTTAGTTGTAAAATGATTTGATGAAACAAATCAATCCTTTCTTCGACCGTTGATATTTATTGATTTCAAATCTTAAATTTCAAATTGTTTATGTCTTACGGTCCAATCGTAAATCGAAAAAATAAATATGAGTCAAAAAAACATGTTCTTCGAAACTCAAATATTTATTTAATAGAAAAAACTCCTTTC
>NC_046660.1:27902484-27928635 GCF_010883055.1 Belonocnema kinseyi
GTAATCGATTGAAGTCTCGAAAAAATTTTTTGAGACTTCAAAAAATGACTAAATTTTAATTAATTTTCTTAAAACTATTGACTGAAATGTTCCTTTTTTTTTATTTAAAATTGATCTGTTTGACTATTTAAACTATCATCAACTCAGGTTTAAGAACCTTTGAAAAAGGTACGCATGTGTACTGAAACGTCAGGAAGTTTTGAAAGGAGTTTTTTCTATTAAATATATATCTGAGTTTCGAAGAACATGTTTTTTTGACTCATATTTATTTTTTCGATTTACGATTGGACCGTAAGACATAAATAATTTGAAATCAATATTTATTTAGTAATTTTAATGATATGATATAATAAAATAAAATGAAAATTATATTGCAGATGATCAATCATCAGAAGTTATAAACGAAATAACAATTTTCGCACTTCGATTATTGATTCACGAAAGAGTAGTTAGCCAAAAAAGTTTAAAAATTTTACGGCAAATCCTGGGATCAGTAACGTCTCAATTTATTGATGAAGTAATGCAGGTAAGAATTTTTTTAATGGCTTAATATTTTTACTCCAGTATATGCGGTGCAAATTGTTTCTTCAAATTGAAATAAAGAATTTAATAATAATTCATCATTTTTTTAAGTGGCTTTATATTACTTTATTGAAATAATTTTTTTTTAAATAATTTAAAAAAAAAATTTTTTTTATATTAATATTTGCAACTAAAAATTGAACTATTCTATTTTTGTTTTACAATTAATCTTTTTTAGTTTAAAATGTATGTATCTGGTTTAAAGTTCATGTATTTTGTTGAAAATTCGTTGTTTGGTGGTAGAAAATTAATCTTCTGATTAAAAATTAAACTTTTTGTTCGAAAAAAAGACAGTTTGTTTGCAATTTTTTCTCTCTCTGGATTGAGAAATCTTTCCTAGACTAAAAATTCAATTCATGCTGTAAAGTCGGCTTTTTTGGGTTAAAAATTTATCCTTTTTGGTTGAAAATTTAAACTTAAGGTATAACATTTTTAATTTGTTTTCCTAAATTCATGTATTTTGTTTAAAATTCAACTTTTATCTTGAAAATTCGCCTGTTTTGCTTAAAAGTCCTACTATTTGTTCGTGAATTTTAATTGTTTGGTTAAAAAGTAATTTTTTCGGTAGAAAATTGAGCTTTTTTTAGTTAAAAATGCGTCTTTTTTTAGGTGAAAATTTAACTAATCGGTATAAAAATGTATAATTTTTTGTTATAAAATAAATGTACTTCATTGAAAATTAAACTATTTGATTGCAAATTCCCCTGTTTTGCTTGAAAGTTCTACCATTTGTTCGTGAATTTTATTGTTTAATTAAAAATTAATTTTTTAGGATAAAATTCGTCTTTTTCGATAAAAATTCAACTAATTTGTAATTTATTTTGCTTGGTAGAAAACTCGTCTTTTGTTGAAAGTTCGTCTTTTTTTAATGAACATTCAACTAATTTGAAAATTCTTCTTTTGCAGTTCAAAATTCCAGTATTTGACTACTAAATTAACTTTTTTTTGAAAATTGGTCTCTTTTCTTTAAAAATTCAACTATTTGGTGGTAAATTCCACTGTTTGGTTTGAAAGTTATTATTATTTTTTTTTCGTAGAAAATACGTCCTTTTTTAGGTGAAATATTACTAATAGGTATAAAATGTATCTTTTTTGTTCTTAATTAATGCCTTTAAAATTCAAGTATTTGATACAATATTCGTATGTTTTTCTTGAAAGTTCAACCATTTCTTTGTGAATTTTATTGTTTGGTTAAAAATTAATTTTCTTGGGAGAAAATTCGTCTTTTTTCAATGAAAATTCAACTTTTTCGAAATTAAAATATAATTAGTAAATGTTCAAGTATTTGTTTGTTAATCCATTTTTTGGTTAAAAATTAATCTTCTTTGTTGATAATTCATCTTTTTCAGTAGAACTCTTGTTTCCGTTGAAAATTGAATTATTTCGTGGATAATTTAAAAATTAAACAATTTTTGTTGGTTATTAAATTATTTGATTGAAAATTCGTCTTTTGGATAGAAAATTAGTATTTTTAGTTTGAAAATTTATTTTTTTTGTACAAAATTCGTCTTCTTTGATGAAAAATTGTCTCTTTTTGTTTCAAAGTTTACCTAATTTAAACAAAAATTTGTTGTTTTTTTCAGCCAATTTATTATTTTAGTTGAAAATTCAACTATTTATTCGAAAATTCGTCTTTTTTTTAAATTAATGTTCTTAGTTTAAAAATCAACAGCTTTGTTGTTAATTCGTCTTCTTTTTTTTAAAAATTGCACTTTTTGGGTAAAAGTTCGTCGTCTCGGCTTGAAAATATAACTATTTGGTTAAAATTTCAACGTCTTTTTGGTATAAAATTAGTATTTGCAGTTTAAAAATTGATTTGTTTTTGTAGAAAATTCTTTTTGATTGAAAAGTTGATCTACGTTGTTAAAAATTAATTTTCTTGGTTAAAGATTTATCATTTTAGTTGAAAATTCAACTACTTTATTTAAAATTTGTCTTCTTTTAGTAGAAAATTACACTTCTAGGGTAAAAATTCATCGTTTTGGTTGAGAATTCATATTTTCAGATTGAAATTTCAAATATTTGGTTAAAAGTCCAACTATTTTTTTTAAATTAAATTATTTGATTGAAAATTCGTCTTTTCGGTAGAAAATTGGTATTTGTAGTTTAAAAATTTTCTTTGTTTTGTAGAAAATTCGTCTTCTTTCATCTCAAAGTTTACCTAATTTGAACACAAATTCGTTTTTTTGGGAGCCAATCTATTATTTAAGTTGAAAATTCAACTAATTATTTGAAAATTCTTCTTTTTTTAGAACATTAATCTTTTTGGTTGGAAATTCGTTATTTTTATTGAGAATTCATCTTGGTAGGTTGTAAAAACGTTTTTTTTTTGTTCAAAACTTGATGTAAGTTGTCAAAAATGTATCTTCTAAGTTAAACATTCATAATTTAAGTTGAAAATTCAACAACTTTCTTGAAAATTCGTCTTCTTATGATAGAAAATTACACTTTTCGGGTAAAAATTCGTCATCTTTGCTTGAAAATTTAACTATTTGGTTAAAAGTTTAACTATCTTGTTAAAAAATCGTATCTTTTGCTGAAAACTTTGATTTTTTGTTTGTTAATTCAATTTTTCGGTTAAAAATTAATTTTTTTTTTTGATAATTAATCTTTTTCAGTAGAACTTTTTTTTTCCTTGCAAATTAAATTATTTTGTGGATAATTTAAAAATGAAACAATTTTGTTGAATATTAAATTATTTGATTAAAAATTCCTCTTTTTGGTAGAAAATGAGCATTTAAGGTTTGAAAATTGATTCTTTTTTGCAGAAAATTCTTTTTCGTTAAAATTTGATCTACGTTGTTAAACATTCATTTTCTTGGTTGAAGATTTATCATTTTAGTTGAAAATTCAACTACTTTGCTGAAAATTCGTCTACTTTTAGTATAAAATTATACTTCTTGGGTAAACATTCGTCGTTTTGATTGAGAATTCATATTTTTAGATTGAAAATTCGTCTTTCAGGTAGAAAATTAGTATTTATAATTTGAAAATTTAATTTTTTTGTAGAAAATTCGTCTTTTTTGTTTCAAAGTTTACCTAATTTATACAAAAATATGTTTTTTTTTGGGAGCCAATTTATTATTTTAGTTGAAAATTCATGTTTTTAAAAAATTTTTTTTTTTTTAGAAAATTAAACTTCTTGGTTTTAAATTTGTTATTTTGATTGAGAATTCATCTTGGTAGGTTAAAGCTTCAACTATTCTGTTGGAAAATTACTTATTTTATTTAAAGTTTATCTGTCTTGTAGAAAATTCGTTTTTTTGTTGTTGTTGTTTTTTTTTTGTTCAAAACTTGATGTAAGTTGTCAAAAATGTATCTTCTAAGTTAAACATTCATAATTTAAGTTGAAAATTCAACAACTTTGTTGAAAATTCGTCTTCTTATGATAGAAAATTACACTTTTCGGGTAAAAATTCGTCATCTTTGCTTGAAAATTTAACTATTTGGTTAAAAGTTTAACTATCTTGTTAAAAAATCGTATCTTTTGCTGAAAACTTTGATTTTTTGTTTGTTAATTCAATTTTTCGGTTAGAAATTAATTTTTTTTTTATAAATCATCTCTTTCGGCAGAAAATCTTTATCGGTTGAAAATTCAATTATTTCGTGGATAATTGAAAAGTGAACAGTTTTTTTTTGAACTCTTTCGCAGGTGATAAGCAAAATTAGAGAGAACTTATCTCCAGATGATATAGACTATCTTCTATGTTCTGAAGATGGGAAAATTTCGGAAGATGAATCAAATATTTTTGGCACGAAAATTCAGTATTACGAAGCCAAACCTTCCTGGCCAGATACTGAAAAACTGCACGATATGTCCAAACAAACTAATAATGAACATCTGGACAAGTTTTCGATGTCTTTGAATAATGATGTCATATCCGTTAAAAAATCTGAGGTTTGAACTATATTCTTTGGGCACGGAATTTATAATTTTTATACCATAAAATAAATGATCATTTTCCCGTTTTCAGTTTGATAAGGCACGCTTTTCTAAGGGGATGAAAAAGTGTTATCAAAAATATTGTGTTGAAATGAGCTATGATGAGTTTGCGACTATGATCACAAACAAATTGAAGACTTCCGGATCCTCCCTTCAAAATGAATTATTTGATTTGCTGGGCTACGAAAATATCGACTTTATTGAATACATAATCGAGCATCAAAAAACAGTCCTGGCTTATTACATGAATCAAAAAGCACCGAGAAACTTTAGTAAGATATTATACATTTTTAAGTACTTAAAGTAAGGGTATCCAGCTTTCTGGAATTTATTTATTTTGCGGGGAAAATCTCAAAGCTACAGTAGAAAATATTTCAAAGTTTCTTTTTTATTTCCAGTTTTTTTTATATCAACTTTAGCGACAATTTAATGATATTTGTGTCAGGGAAGACGTGGAAATTAGGGGAAAATTAGGGAATTTTTATAAAAGGCATTTTAAATAATTGTCAAGGGTGATAAATTTTACATTTTTATTTGAAATTGTTTTATTCTGTTTATAAAAAAATTTGTATTAAAAATGTTGCAAGATTAAAATTCTTGTCTGTGAATATTAATTGCCAGATAAAAAAAAAATTATCAGGAAAAAATTAGGACATTTTGAAAATGAAGTTTTGCGACCACTTTGGTCAAAAAGAATTTGTTTGAAGCTTCATCATTTCAGTTGAAAATTCATCGTTTTGGTTGAAAGTTAATTTTTTTCAGTTGGTAATTTAACTATTCCAGATAAAAACTCATTTCTTTGGTGAAAAAAAATCATTTATATAACTTCTCTTTTTGGTTAATTATTATTTTTCTCATTTGAAAATTGAACTTATTTGTTATTTTATTCTTGTTTGTTTGAAGGTTCATCTCTTTAGTTGAAAAACAAATTTGTTATTTAAAATTTCTTCTTAATTGAAAATGAAACTTTCATTTTTTATTAATAATCGATTTTTTTAAGTTAAAAATTGGTCTTTATTGGTAGAAAATTAATCTTTTTGGTTAAAATTTCTTTTTTGTTTTGTTTTTAAAAACTGTAACTTTTTGGTTTGAAATAAAATTAATTTTTTGAAAATTATCTTTTTGGTAAAAAATTAAAATTAATTAGAAAATTGAACCTCTTGGCTAAAAATTCGTAATTTTGGTTAAGAATTCATCTTGTCTAGTTGAAAATTCAACTATTGCTTAAAATTTAAAAAAAAAATTTTAATTAAATTATTTTATTGAAAATTCGTCTTTATTGGTAGAAAATTAATCTTTTTGGTTAAAATTTCTTTTTTGTTTTGTTTAAAAAAAATAAAAACTTTTTCGTTTAAAATTAACTTTTTTATTGGAAATTCATAGTTATGGGTTGAGAATATACCTCTTTTACAGAAAATTCGTTTTCGGTTTGAAAGTTCAAAAATTTGGATGAAACTTTTTTTCTTTCTTTAATGAAAAATCTTTATTTTTCGAAAAATTCATCTTCTTGGTTAGAACATTTAACTTCTAGGTTAAAGTTGAACCAATTAGTTAAAAATCCTTTTTTTTTGTTGAAGATTTATCATTTTAATTTAAAATTAAATTAATTTGTTCAAAATTACCTTTTTGGTAAAAAATTAACATTTGTATGTTAAAAATTGTCTTTTTGGGTAAAAGAAAGCCTACTTAAAAAAAAAAAATTTGTCGTTTCATCCTTTCAGTTGAAAATTCGAATATTTATTTTGAAAATTCCTTTTTTTTTCTAGAGAATTAATCATCTTGGTTGAAAATTCGTCATTTTGTTTGATGAGTTTTCTTTGCAAGTTAAAGATTCAACTATTTGGTTAAAAATTCAAACAATTTTGTTGAAAATTAAATTATTTTATTGAAAATTTGTCTTCTTTTGGTAGAAAATTGAACCTCTTGGGAAAAAATTCGTCATTTTGGTTAAGAATTCTTCTTCTCAGTTTAAAAATCCAGCTTAAAATTTGAATTTTTTAAAAAATTAAATTATTTTATTGAAAATTCGTCTTTTGGATAGAAAATGAGTATATGTTAGTTTGAGAATTTACCTGCTTTGTAGAAAATTTGTCCTCTTTGTATCAAAGTTGATCTAATTGATAAACATCGTTTTCCTGGGTGCAAATTCATCATTTTAGTTAAAAATTCAACTGTTTATTCGAAAATTCTTTTCTTTTTTTTTTAAATTAATCTTTTTTGTTGAAAATTTTTCGTTTTGATCGAGAATTTATCATTCTAGGCTGAAAATTCAACTATATTTTTGGAAATTAAATTATTTTATACAAAATTTATCTGTTGGGTAGAAAATTAATATTTCCGGTTTGAAAATTTCTCTTTTTTTGTAGAAAATTTATTTTTTGGTTGAAAATTACACTGATTGAGTAAAAATTCGTCGTTTCGGTTGAGAATTCATCTTTTTAGGTTGAAAATTCAACTATTCGGTTAAAAATTCAACTATTTTTTTTGAAAATTAAATTATTTGATTGAAAATTCCTCTTTTATTTAGAAAATTAGTGTTTAAAGGTTAAAAATTTGACTGCATTGAAGAAAATTTGTTTCCTTGACTGAAGTGTTGTCTTTTCAATTTAAAAGTTTACCTAATTTAATTTAATTTCAACGATTTATTTTAAAATTCGTCTTTTTGTAGAAAATTAATCTTTTTGTTTAAAAACTCTTTATTTTGATTCAGAAATCATCTTTTTTTGTTGAAAATCCTACTATTTTATTGGAAATTAAATGATTTTATTCAAAATTTATCTGTTGAGTAGAAAATTAATATTTCCGGTTTGAAAATTTATCTATTTTGTAGAAAATTCGTCTTCTTGGTCGAAAATTTTTCTTTTTTAGTTTAAATTTGATCTAAGTTATTAAAAATTCATTTAATTGGTTAAAGATTCATCATTTTAGTTGCAAACTCAATTATTTCTTTTTTACAAATTCGTATTATGTGGTAGAAAACTAATCTTCTTTATTGAAAATTCGTCGTATTAGTTAAGAATTCATTGTTTCAGTTTGAAAATTCAACTATTTAGTCAAAATATTAATTATTCTGTTGAAAATATAATTATTATTGTTAAAATCCAACCGCTTTGGTTTACTTGAAATATTTTTTCTTTCAAAATTCGACTATTTGGTTGAAAATTCATTTTTTGGTTGAAGTTTAATATTTATGTTTTAAAATTCGACTATTTATTCCAGAATTCATCCTTGTGTGTTGAAACTTGAACTATTTGGTTAAAATTTAATCTATTTAAAAAAATTAAATTATTTGATTGAAAATTCGTCTTTTAATTAGAAAGTTAGTTTTTAAAGGTTAAAATATTAACTACATTGTAGAACATTCGTCTTCTTTGTTGAAATTTTGTTTCTTCTATTTAAAAGTTTGCTTGATTTAATTGAATTTCAACGATTTATTTTAAAATTCGTCTTTTTGTAGAAAATGAATATTTGCGGTTCGAAAATTGATCTGTTTTGCAGAAATTTCGTCTTCATGGTCAAAAATTTTTCTTTTTTAGTTTAAATTTGATCTAAGTTGTTAAAAATTCATTTTATTAGTATAAGATTCATCATTTTAGTTGAAAATTCTACTATTTATTATTTTTTATTTTAAAATTCAACTATTTGGTTGAAAATTAATTTATCAGGTAGAAATCTCATTATTTGTTTGAACAATAAACTATTTACTTGAAAATTTAATTATTTTGTTGAAAATTCAATTTTTTGGTTAAAAATTCAACCATTTTCTGACCTTTTTTGGTACTTCTTTGGTTCAAAGTTAAACTCTGATACAAAATTTAATTTTATAGTTCAAAATTCAGCCTATTTTTATTGAAGTTTAATCCTTATTTTTTTTAAATTCGATCATTTGGTCGAAAATTCGTCTTTGTGTGTTAAAAATTCAAACATTTGGTTAAGAAGTAAATTATTTTATTGAAAATTTCATTATTTCAGTGAGAATTAAATCTAAACTAGATAAAATTTATACAACTTAATCAAACTTCAACCAATTCTTATTTTAAAAAAAGAGACTCATGTCACAGCAAAAACCTATTTGATTAAAAAAATGTAATTAGATTATTTTCAAGGTTGAAATAATAAGAAACTGTAAAATATTTTCAATTCTAGCTTCGTCATTTTTCACCGCGATTAAATAAAAAATGATTAAAAAACGGTTGTTTGACTATAAAATCAAAACTGAAAAAGTTTTGGAATTTTTATTTGAAGAAATTGTACGTACTCTTATTAAATTCTATAAACCTAAGGATAATAATTCAGCAATTATATTAAAAATAAGTAATAATTCTCTTTTAGATAATGAACAACCTCAATTAGCATGTCAAGTAATTGTGCAATCGGAGAAAGAAAAACAGTTGATGAAACAGGTGCGAAAGGAGGAAAAGAAATTGCAAAAGGTAGCCGGTAAATTTGATGGACTAAATGATGGTGAAGAAGAGGTTTTCGATCCGATTGAGCTTCGTCTGAGACGCCAGGAGGCTTTAACAGCTATGCGTGCACCAATTTTTCCGCCACCCAAAAAGTACTATGGAAATCAGGTTGTTCGTGAAAAATTTCCATTTGTTTTCGATTCAAAGCTGACCTCGAAATCTTGTGCAGGTATTTATTAACAAAGTTTAATTTATACTGAATTTTTTTTTTTTTTTAATTTTTAATTAGAGGCGGATTATTTATACAAGAACTGGAAGCACGGGCTTAGGATTTCGAATTTCAAAGGGTTAATATAGAGTTCTTAAATGCCAATGAAATTTATTCTGAGAAATAAATAGTATTTAAGAAAATATGAAGCATTTATTGTTTAAACAAATATATAAAATGGTTACCACACATATTTTTACGAATTTTCAGAAGAAAAATCTGCCCAAGTTCGATTTCAACCGTTTTTTTTTTTTTAATAATTAAAGTGCAGTCTTGAAGATTTACACAATTATAAATTTAAAGCGTTTGAAGTTGAAATTTTTGGATAAAAAACAGTTTTATTTTATCAACTTTAAATATAAATAAAGAAATTATATTTTAAGTATAAAAAACTGAAGAATAATTAATTTGACAAAATGATTCTTAATCTGTTCAAAATTGGAAAATTTTCAGCTATTTCCGATAATTTTATTTTTAAATAAAAATTTTCATTATTCATCAATAAAATATTTTTAATTGAGAGTTTCAGGTATTACTTTATATTATTTTTTTTATATTAAATTTAATAAATAAATTTATTCATATATTATTTTTATTGATTTTTTTTTTCAGTCATTAAAAAATGTATATGTATGTTTAAAACTTTATACATTATTTTCAACTTAAATATAACCCCATAATTATATAGTCCTAATTATGAAGGTTTTTGCTAAATTAAAAATATTGTTTAAGTCTAAATTATTCAATTTTTAAACCCTTTTATTTGAAATTTGTTAATTTAGAAAAAGAATAAGTATTTAATATTTAGCAATATTTCTCTCTTAATTTAAGATGAGTAAATTAATACCAAATATTTAAAAACAAAAAATACTTCTTAAGAGAATTGTTTAATTTTCAACAAAGTAGATTAATTTCAAACCAAAGAATGGAATTTTCAAACAAAAAGTTTAATTTTCTACCGAAAATTATGAATTTTCAAATAAAAAAGATATTTTTAACCAAAATTGCATTTTCATCTTAAAAAGTTTATTTTTTACAAAATATAAAATAAATGTTCAACAAACTAGTTAAATTTCAAACAAACAAAAATTCAACTAAAAATGATAAATTCACACTCAAAAGGGGAATCCTTACAATTTTTGTGCAAAAATTAATTTTAAATTAAAAAAAGAGTAATTTTCAACAAAATTCTCAATGAATTTTCTACCGAACAATATGATTTTTCAACTGAAAAATATATATTTTCGGCCAAAATTGGATTTTAATTTTAAAAAGTTAATTTTTTTATAAAATACAGAACACTCTGATAAATTTAGTATAACTTTGATAAATTTACACTCAAAAGAGGAATAGTTACAATTTTTTTTGCAAAAATTCATTTTAAAATAAAAAAAAAAGGAATTTTCAACAAAATAGTTGAATTATCAATAAATTTTCTACCGAAAAATATAAGTTTTCAACTAAAAAATATATATTTTTTGACTAAAATTGAATTTTTATTTAAAAATTTAATTTCTTACAAAATATAAAACAAATGTTTAACAAATTGGTTAAATTTTCAACAAAAAAGATGAAGTTTCAACTAAAAATGATAAATTTACACTCAAAAGGGGAATACTTACAATCTTTGTGCAGAAATTCATTTTAAATTAGAAAAAAAGAAATTTTCAACAAAATATTTGAATTTTTTATCAAAATAGTTGAATTATCAATGAATTTTCTACCGAAAAATATGAGTTTTTAACTAAAAAACATATATTTTTTGACTAAAATTGAATTTTTATTTAAAAATTTAATTTCTTACAAAATATAAAACAAATTTTTAACAAATTGGGTAAATTTTCAACAAAAAAGATGAAGTTTCAACTAAAAATGATAAATTTACACTCAAAAGAGGAATAGTTACAATTTTTTTTGCAAAAATTCATTTAAAAATAAAAATAAAAAAAGGAATTTTCAACAAAATATTTGAATTTTTTATCAAAATAGTTGAATTATCAATGAATTTTCTGCCGAAAAATATAAGTTTTCAACTAAAAAATATATATTTGTTGACTAAAATTGAATTTTTATTTAAAAATTTAATTTCTTACAAAATATAAAACAAATGTTCAACAAATTGGTTAAATTTTCAACAAAAAAGATGAAGTTTCAACTTAAAATGATAAATTTACACTCAAAAGAGGAATAGTTACAATTTTTGTGCAAAAATTCATTTAAAAATAAAAAAAGGAATTTTCAACAAAATATTTGAATTTTTTTATCAAAATAGTTGAATTATCAATAAATTTTCTACCGAAAAATATGAGTTTTCAACTAAAATATATATTTTTTTTTTTTGACTCAAATTGAATTTTTATTTAAAAATTTAATTTCTTACAAAATATAAAACAAATGTTAAAACAAATTGGTTAAATTTAAAAAAAGCAAATGAATTTTCAAGTAGGATTCTTAATTTTCTACCAAAAAATAAACAACATTTCAACCAAATAAATTTTCAACTAAGGGGCTGAAGGGTCTGAATTTAAATTTTTAATAGATTTCAATAATTTTAAATAATTTTTAAGGATTTAGTTTATTTCTAAAACCTCTACGTTTTCAAGTGCTCTTTAATTTAAAATGTTTGGCTAATTTCTAAAGATTCCAAGGAATTTGTTATTCATTTAAAAATATAGATATTTTAAAAGATTTTGCAGTATTTTATAAGATTTTAATGATTTTAAGAGATTTTAAAGCTCCCAATATATTTTAATACTTTTTCCAAGATTTTAGCAAATATCATAGAATTTCATGGGTTTTTATAATATTTCAGGGTATTTCAAAAAATTTATTCGCGATAATTGAGGTATTTTGTAGTGTTTCAAAGATTTGAAGAGATTTAATATTATTTTTTGGTGCCTTAAAAAGTGTAAAGGGATTTTAAGGAACTTGAAAGATTTTAGTTTATTGAAACCCCATACAAATAAATTTTTAACTGATTTCATAAGAATTGAGGTTTTTTTAGGGTTTCAAAGATTTGGAGATATTTTAAAATATTTTTTGCAATTATATTTGGAATTCGTCCTAAATTCTTTTAAATTCTTTTGAATTCTTCTAAATTAATTTAATTTTACTCTATCCAATGGAGCTTAAAATCTTTTTTTTTTAAATTTATCTTGAAGTTTTGTAAACTCTCCTTAAATTCTTAGGCATTTCATCAAATTCTTTTGAATGCCCTTTTAATTTTTCTGACCTCCTTTCAAATTTACTGAATTCAATTAATTTTTTCATATTTCGATGGATTTTCAATTCACTTAATTCTTTTTGACTTCAGCTTGTTTTTTAAAAAATAAATTTGATGGAATTCTTCTCATTTCTCTTAAATTATTCCATTTAAATTCACTCAAATTTGACCGAAATAAGTGGATTTTTTCGATTTTTTAAGAAAATTGTTTTAATTTATTCAAATTTTTTTAAGTTGTTTGTTAGTCTTTACTCGCACTTTTATTTTTGTTATAATTTACCCTGAATTCTTTTTAACTCTTTGGAATTTTTCAGAATTTTTTGAATTCCCTTCAATTCTTCGAAATATACTTAATTCTACTCCAGTCAATGGATTTTTTTTTTATTTTTTGATATTTTGAAAATTTTTTCAAATGACTTAATTGGTTTTTAAATGCACCTTGATTTTTTAAATGAATTTCATCGAATTCTTCTCATTTCCCTTAAATTCTTTTAAATTGACTCAAATTTTACTGAAATAAATGGATGATAAACAAATCCAATTCATTGAAATTCTTTTGGAATTCATCCTGAATTCCTTTAAATTCTTTGGAATTTTTTTAATTCGCTTTTATTCTTCTAAATTCTACTTATTTGAATAGATTAAAAAATTTTTTTTTAAAGTTCTTATTTAATTGATCAATGAAATTTCTTCACATTCTTAAATTTTTTGATTTTAGGGACTATAGGGATTATAGGGACTGTGAGGCCTGGAAATACTTAAATTTTCAGTTAAAAAAATTTATTTGCAAAACAAAAGTTTAACTTAACAGATGAATTTTCAATTTAAAAAGGTACATTTTCAACCAAAAATGGAATAATTTAATTTTCAGAAAAAAAATTAATTTTCAACAAAAAATGTTGTTTTTTTTTAACAATATAGTTTAATTTTTGAAGAAAATAGATGAATATTTAACCAGAAAACATCTTTTGAACTACATTATTAAATTTCATATAAAGTAGATTATTTTCTCACCAAAAGCACGAATTTTGACCCAAATAGTTGAAATTTTCAAAAAGAATATTAATTTTCGTACCGGAAAAGAAGAATTTTCAACTACAAAATTTTCATTTTTAGCAGACAATCGAATAGCTAAATTTTCAGTTAAGAAAACTAATTTTTAAACAAATGTAACACAAATCTTAACATAACAAAATTTAAAAGAAAGTTTCAACCAAAAAAATAATTTTTCAAGAAAATACTTATATTTCCAGCGAAAGCGATGAATTTTAAACTAAATTGTAAACTTTTTAACTAGCATGGTTAAATTTCCATAAAAAAACAAAATTTTCAACCAAAAGAAAAGAGGAATTTTTGACAATGTAGATAGTTTGTTGAATATCATATTAAGTAGATTAATTTTTTACCAAAACCATCAATTTTCAACCAAATAATTAAATTTTTCAACAAAGAATATTTATTTTCGACCGGAAAAGAAGAATTTTCAACAAAAATACATGGATTTTCAACTAAGAAAGATACATTTCTATGAAAAAATTCGAATAGTTCAATTTTCAGTTAAGAAAATTAATTTTAAAACAAAATTAAAATAAATTTAACAAAAGTTTTAAATAAATTTTCAACCAAAAAAAAAACAATTTTGCAAGAAAATAGTTATATTTCCAACGAAAGCGATGAATTTTAAACTAAAATGAAAAATGTTCAACTGGTATGGTTAAATTTTCAGTTAAAAAATAAATTGTCAACCAAAAGAAAAGAGGTATTTCTGACAATATAGATAGATTGTTGAATAATAATTTTTTATCAAAACTTCGAATTTTCAACCAAATAGTTGAATTTTTCAACAAAGAATATGAATTTTCGACCGAAAAAAAAATTTCAACAAAATACATGGATTTTCAACTAAAAAAAGATACATTTCTATGAAAAAAATCGAATAGTTTAATTTTCAGTTGAAAATTAAATTTTCAACCAAAAGAAAAGAAAAATATTCTGACAATATAGACAGATTGTTGAATATCATAAAAAGTAGATTCATTTTTGACGAAAACAACGAATTTTGAACCAAGTAGTTGAATTTTTCAACAAAGAATATTTATTTTCGACCGGAATAGAAGAATGTTCAACTGAAAAAGATACATTACTCTAAAAAATCGAATAGTTAAATTTTCAGTTAAGAAAGTGTATTTTCAACAACAAATATCAATTAATTTTCCACAAAAATAGTTGAAATCTATTTGGATTACCTATGTAAATTATGCAATTACGAAATTTTTAACAAAAGAAAAAAAAACAATTTTGCAAGAAAATAGTTATATTTCCAAATAAAGTGATAAATTTTAAACTAAAATAATAAATTTTTAACTCGTATGCTTAAATTTTCAGTTAAAAAATCAATTTTCAATCAAAAGAAAAGAGGAATTTTTGACAATATAGATTGTTGAATGAATATCATATGAAGTAAATTAATTTTTGATCGAAACCACGAGTTTTCAACCAAACAATTGAATTTTTCAACAAAGAATATTAATTTTCCACCGGAAAAGAAGAATTTTCAACTAAAAAAAGACACATTTTTATGAAAAAATCGAAGTTAAATTTTTAGCTATGAAATATAATTAAAAAAAAAAAAAAAAAACTACAACCAATTGTCAAGTTTACAAATTTTCCGAAGAAAAATCTGCCTCAAGTTCGATTTCAACAGTTTTTAAAAATAATTAGTTGAATAGTTATATTTTTCAATTATGATATCGTTCAGTTTACAATGCGTAATTCGAAAATATTTTACTTTAAAAATTTTCCATTTTAGATTTTTATTTTTAAGCGTTTATTTGTAATTTAAAGAATTTTAAAGTTTAGTCTTGAAGACTCAAACAATTGAAATTAAAAACGTTTGAAGTTAAAATTTTCGGATAAGAAATAATTTTGCTTTGTCAACTGTGAAAAAAAAAAGAAATTATGATTTTTTTTAATGAATCTCTACTTTAAGTATAAAGAACTGAATTGAGAAAACAATTCTAAATCAGTTCAAATTTCAAGAATTTCTAGATTTGTTTCAATTTGTCATTAAAAAAATGTAAACGTGTGATTGAAATTTTATAAACTATTTTCAACTTAAAAATAACCTTAACAATAACAATAACAATATCTGTTTGATAATTTAAATTCAGTAATTATAAATTAAATATTCAAAACTAATCTTTGAATAAATAAATAACAATTGAATTCTTCCAAATAATTTAAGCGAAGTATCCACGTGTACCGGAAAAATGCGGCTATTGTTTTTGAAAAATTAATTTTAATAGAATGTTTAAAAAGATTTACAAAATTATCAAAAAAATTAATTTTGAAGATTTTAGAAAAGTTTTTCCAATTTGGCAGTTTTTCAACAAAATGTATAGGAAAAGTTTGAGAAAAAATTCGAATTATTTGCAGAATAGTTAAAATATTCTGGAAAATTTTCTGAATAATTTATAATTTGAAAAAATGTAAAACAACCTGTAAATGTTTCAAGATTTCGAAACAAAATTTTGAAGCATTTAAAGAATTTTTAAACTATTTCAAACGAGAATAACTCAACTTTTAATTTAAAAAGGGTTCAGTTTATTTAAAAAATGTAATCTTTCAATTCTTAAGTTTTAAATTCGAGCTTAAAATTGATTAAAATGATATTTTTTTAAATTTTAAATTTATTGTTTGATTCTTCAGTTTAGAGTCTTGAAAATGATAACGTGGATTTATATTTTTCGAATTAAATCTGAATTTTTATCTTTAGAATTTTAATTGTTCTATTCAAAAAATGCTTAATTTTTAAGTGAAATTGTTTAATTTTGATGTATAAATAACAACTGAACACTTATTATTTGTTGAAAATATTATTTTGAATTTTAAGAGATAATTAGTATTTTCTTTTTTATACTAATTTTAAAGAAGTGAGTGAATTTTTTTTCAGAACTTCTAAAATAAAAATAAAAACTAAAATAAAATGAATCTAATTTTTTCTACAAATAATAATTGTTCTATTGTTATTTATAAATGCAAATTTTAAGGATTTTTTTTAATTTCCAGTATTTTAAAAATTTAAAACCACTTCTAGATTTTTCGCAAGATTTTCAACTAAAATTTCAAAGCTTTTCAAGGATGCTTCAGCTATTTAAAATGAAAATAATGTAACTTCTAATTTGAGAACTGTTATGATAAAACAAAATTATTTTCCAATTATTAATGTGTCTAGCTTAAAATTGCTGAAAATAATATAATCTAAAAATTTTATTATGTCCATTGATTGATTCTTTAATTTAGAGTATTTAAAATGTCAACGTGAATTTATATTTTTAGAACTTAATATAAATCTTTGAACTCTATAATTGATAAAAGTTAAAAATTCTGAATTTTTCTGTTTATCTGCATTTAATTTTAAAATTGTTAAATTGAAAAGTGTTAGTATGATCCATTTTACACCAGTAAACTATTGAGAATTTGAATTGAATACAACATTTTTGAATTGAAAAACTTTCAAACTTCAATTTTAAAAGTATAAAATTGAAGAGGTTTAATTTGAATGATTTAATTTGTTTTTTATTGCTTATTACTTTAATGATGGAATCATCCGCCTCTGGTTTCAATTAATAATCATAATTATAATTTTTAAATTAAAATTCACTTGCAGGATTTGTCTCGGGAGCAAAAATAATGCTACCAGAGAATGTCAAGAGACAGGATTCTGACTTGTGCGAAGAGGTTCATATACCTGTTCCAACTTTAGAACCGCTCAGTGTTGGTAATGATCCGGTTTTTGTATCATCATTAGACAAGGTGAGTCTATTATGAGAAAATAGATTCTTTCAGAGTGGCCGCTGGACCGGGAATTTTTTTAGACCAGGAAAAACCGGGAATTTATTTTTTTCACTGGGGAATTTTACAAATATTTAGAAGAAAAATATGCCCAAGTTTGATTTTAAACATTTTAAAAATAATTAGTTGGATTGCTGTCATTTTCAATTGTGATATCATTCAGTTTATAAGATGTAATTAAAAAATATTTTACTTTAGAAATTTTTACTTTCATTACAAAAATTCAAACGTCAGATTGAAACTTTATAAACTATTTTCAACTTTAAAATAGCTTCTTAATAATAGATTCGCAATGAAAGGTTTTCATTAAATTAAAAATATTCTTTCAACAGTCTAAAATATTTAATTTTTAACGAATTTAATTTTTAATTTTTTAATTAAGAAAAAGAATAATTATTTAGTATTTAGTTATATTTGACTGTTCATTTAGGACGAGTAAATTGAAACCAAATATTTAAAATTAAACAATTTGAAGCTGCATTTTTTGACATAGAAAGCTTTGAATTGTTAAAATTTTGAAGATTTTTTAAACATTTAACGTTAAAATTTAAATTGTTATGTTTAAAAATATTTAATTTCCAAGTGAATTTGTTGAATTTTAATGTATAAAGAATAACTGAATACTTATTATTATTATTATTACTTTCAGGAAAAATTTGAGTAATTTTAAGAGATATTTAAAAAAAGTTTTAAAAAGATTCAAAATAAATCTAGATGCAACTAGCCAC
Organism: Belonocnema kinseyi; assembly: GCF_010883055.1. Taxonomy (NCBI): domain Eukaryota; kingdom Metazoa; phylum Arthropoda; class Insecta; order Hymenoptera; family Cynipidae; genus Belonocnema; species Belonocnema kinseyi. The sequence goes on from NC_046660.1 coordinate 27,920,489, forward strand.
AGTCTAATTTTTAAAAAAATGTAGATTTTTACAGATTTAAAAAAAAATTTAGAAGCTTTTTGAGAATTGTGAAAGGCTTCAAAAAAACAAAAACATTTTCTTAAATATCCTAGGAAAATTGAAAATAATTTTTCAACTTGAAAAATTATTTTACGAAAAAATTAAAAAAGAAAATTTTCCAAAATTATCAAAGAAGAATTCAGAAGATTTTGACAAGCTCAATCAATAAATGACCAGTAATTTTTTGAGACCGGAAAATACAAGTGAATTTATTTTTTGACCGGAAAGTTTACAAAATTTGGAATAAAAACTGGTTAAAGTTCGATTTTAACAATTTTTTGTATACTTGGTTGAATTTTTATCTTCTTTAATTACTATATAATTCAGTTTATAATGCTTAATTCAAAAATATTTTACTTGAACAAAATTTTCCATTTTAGATTGTCATTTTTAAGCGTACATTTTTAATTTAAATAATTTTAAAATTTATTCAAAATGTTTACTTGATCAACTGTAAATATAAATAAATTAATTATTTCAAAAATTTAGCTGTTGTAGAACATTTCCAGTAACTTTTAGAGATATTAAAAGATTTTGAAAAGATTGAAAGTAAATTTGAATCTTAAAATGTAGCTTGATTTTTTAAATGAATTTCATCGAATTCTTCTCATTTCCCTTAAATTCTTTTAAATTGACTCAAATTTTACTGAAATAAATGGATGATAAACAAATCCAATTCATTCTGTTATAAATAAAGAAAAAAAAATTTTAATTTAAAATTTTATTAAAATTTAATTTTAATTAATTAATTTTATTAATTAATAGTTTTTATTAATTAATAATAAATAATTAATTTATAAATTTATAAATATTTATAAATTAAAATAAATAATTAATAATTCATTCTTAATTTAAATTCTTTAATTAATTAAAATTTTAATAAAATGAATTTAAGTTTCATCGGAAAAATATTTAATATCGGAAAAATATTTAATTAATTCCTAACAAAAAAGTTTAAAAAATTATAATTTTAAATGCGCTATTCTAAAACAAATTAATCTGAGGCCTTGAAAAAAAAAGTTTAAAAAAAAAATTAATAGATTTATTCTTGGAGGTTTCAAATTTAAAATGTCACAATATTGTCTTTTCAAATTCAAATAATTTTTTTTTTTTTGAATAGTTTTGAATTAGATAATTTTAGATGTAAATAATTCAATTCACACTAACTATCTGGCTATTCGTACCGAAATTCTGTTGCAAATAGCCATGGTAAAAAAAATCGATTTTTGCTGAATTTTAACAAAACAGATAAGCTTTTAAGAATTATAAAATGGTTTAAAGAATGATTTTATAATTTAAAAAATTATTTTAAATTCCAATAATTTTAAAATATATTTATCTGATAATTATAAGTTATGAAAAAAATGTAATAATAATTTTAAGTTTGAAACAACATTTCGATTTTTCAAGACTTTTAAAGAAAATTTTAAAGCTTTTGAATGATATATAAACTATTTAAAATTAAAATAATTCAACTTCCAATGTAAACATTTTTCAGCTTAAAAATATTTAATCGTTTAAGTTTTAATGTTTCTAGCTTAAAATTGGGTAAAATAGTATAATTTAAAAAAATTTTACTTTATTCATTGATTTTTCAATTTTAGTTTTTTTTTCTCTCAATATTACTAATATTAATTTTATGGGTATAAATTATTGAGAATGTGAATACAACATTTTTGAATTAAAAAACTTTTAAACTTTGATTTTTAAAGTCTAAAATTTAAAAATTCCACCTTGAGTTCTTTAATTTCCAGTTCATTTTTTAGTAATTTAAATGGAAAAATGGTGAGCTTGAGAGTTAGATTTTTTAAATTTGATTGACCACAAAAAATATTACCGAACGGGGAAAAAAACCGGGAATTTTTTCTTTGATCAAAACGTCCACCATGTCTAAGTAAATATTTAAAAATTTACTGGATTTTCTACAAATTGTAAAAAAAAATTTATTCAGTTTAAAAGATATTGAAAAGTTGTAAAAAATTTTTATAAATAATTTTAGAAAATGTTTAACAACTTCTAATTTTCTTAATATTTTGAAATAACATTTTGAAGCTTCTAATGTCATTTAAACTATTAAAAATGAAAATATTTAACTTCTAATTTAAGAAGTGTTCAACTAAAAAATAAATAAATTTTTCAATTTTTAATGTTTCTAGCTTAAAATAATATAATTTTGAAATTACAAAGTTCATTGATTGATTCTTTAATTTAGAACATTGAAAATGATAACATGGATTTATATTTTTAAAACTTTTAGTGCCTTCCATTTTTTAAATGTAAATTATTGAGCATTTCAATAAAAAATTGTTGATTAAAAAACGTTTAAACTAAAATTTTCAATGTATAAAATTTAATTTAATTTATTAAATTTAATTTAATGCAGCTCATTTTTTATTACTTCAAGTGGAAACATTTTTTAGCTTTAGAGTTTGAATTTTTAAATTTAATTGGCCTGGAAAAATGTTTGCTAACCGGGAACTTTTTTCTTCGATTAAAACAGCCACCATGTTTGAGGGACTTTTTTTTTTTTAATTTGCAGGATTATCTAAAAATTGTAGGCAAAATTCTCTTCATTTTAAAAGATATTTAGAAGTTCGAAAAATAGTTTAAAATGAATTTCAAAAATGTTTAACAACTTCTAGATTTCTCAATATTTTGAAATAAAATGTTGAATGTTTTGATGACGTTTAAACTATTTAAAATAAAAATAATTTAAATTCTAAATTAAGAAGTGTTCAATTACATTTTATAATATAATTTTAAAAATACAAAAGTTCATTGATTGATTCTTTAATTTAGACTATTTAGAGCATTGAAAATCATAACTTGGATTTATATTTTTGCAATAGAATCTGAATCTTTGAACTTTTTAATTTATAAAAGATAAAAATGATAAATTTATTTATTATTCCATCTAGGTTGGCCAAATGGCATTTCAGGGTATAAAAACACTGAATCGGATACAAAGTATAGTATTCGATGCTGCTTACCACACGAACGAAAATTTGCTCATTTGTGCGCCAACTGGAGCTGGAAAGACAAATATTGCTATGCTCGCAGTCGTGCATCAGCTAAAGTTACATATTGAAAATGGAGTTTTACAGAAAAACTCATTCAAAATTATATACATCGCTCCCATGAAAGCCTTGGCTGCAGAAATGACGGCGAATTTCAGAAAGAGGTATATTTTTACTTTTTTATAGAGCGAATTTCAACTGTATTTTGCTTTAAAATAGTATATTGTGCACCAAGGAGGAAAAGTAGTCTTTTTACGGCCGGGCGTGCCGTAAAAAGACCTTACCTGCTCCAGGAGGAACACGTCGTAAAATTCAAGTTTATATTACTTTTATAATTTTTGTCAATTTAGAAAAATTATTTTTTCGCTACATAGAAAGTCGCGGAACATTAAAAAAAAAAGAATTATAATTCGGATTTAGGAGAAAGGAGTTTAAAAGTCCCTGTTTCAAGTCAGAATTCGTCACAATTTAAAAGTTTCCTCTTCCAAATTAAAAAAAAAAGGAGAGTACTTCAAGTAGATTTTATCTGTTTTATAATATAAAATTTTGTTACATTTTTTATTGCTAATGTATTTTTTTTTATTTAAAAATTCAACCATTTACGGTTAAAAGTTAAACTCTTTGGTTGAAAAAGAATTTTTGTTTGTTTGAAAATTCATTCCAGTAGAAAATTTAACTACTATGCTGAAAATACGTTTTTTTATTAACAATTAAATTTGCGACGTAAATTTAATTATTCTTTTTATTGTTGAAAATTTATCTTTTTTTTTTTTTTAATGAAAATTCTACTATTTAGTTTGAAAATTGATATTTTTTATTTCGAAAGTAAACTATTTGTTCGAAAATTGATCTACTTTGTAAAAACTTCGCCTTTTTTTGTAGAAAATTAATTTTTATGTTTGAAAATTCATCTTTTTGGCTTAAAATTCAACTATTCCAGTTGAAGATTCACGTATTTTGTTAAAACATCGATTTTCATGTAGAAAATCATCTTTTTATTGGAAAGCTAATCTCCTTGTTAAAAAATTCGTCTTTTCGGTTCAAAAATTTAAGCATTGCAGTTAACTATTTATGATTTTAATCGAAAGATCATATTTTAGGTTGGAAATAAAATCACTTCTTTGTTAAAAATTAACTTTTGTGGTAGAAGATTGATCATTTTAATTAAAAACTTGTTTTTCCTTTGGATAAAAAGAAAATTTTTTGACGAAAATGGAACCATTTGGTAAAAACTTCGCCTTTTTTGTAGAAAATTAATTTTTATGTTTGAAACTTAATCTTTTTTGCTTCAAAATTCAACTATTCCAGTTGAAGATTCATGACTTTAGTTAAAAATTCATCAATTTGGTTGCAAATTAATTTCTCCAAGTGAAAATTTAACTCAAATTTTTAGCCAAAAATGGTTCTTTTCTAGTTAAAAATTCAACAATTTTCAATAATTCGTCTTTTCGATTTAAAAAATTAAGTATTCCAGTTAAGTATTTATTACTTTAGTTGAAAAATTATATTTTAGGTTGGAAAAGATGTAACTACTTTGTTGAAAAACATTTTTTTTTGTAACTAAAAATTCAACTATTCCAGTAGAAAATTTAACTACTTTGCTGAAAATACGGTTTTTTTATTTATTAGAAATTAGATTTGCAACGGAAAATTCAACTATTCTATTTTTGATTGAAAATTTATCATTTTTGGCTGCAAATTCAACTATTTAGTTAAAAATTAATTTTTTAAATTTAGAAATTAAATTATTTGTTTAAAAATTGATCTACTTTGTTAAAAATTCGAGTTTTTTGTAGAAAATTAATTTTTATGTTTGAAAATTGATCAGTTTGGTTGCAAATTAATTTCTCTAACTGAAAATTTAAATGTTAAAAATTTAAATATCCTTGTTAAAAAATTCGGCTTTTCGGTTAAAAAATAAAAGTATGCCAGCTAACTATTTATAATTTTAGTCGAAAAATCATATTTTAGGTTGAAAATAAAATTACCTGTTTGAAAGTGAAACTCTTTTTTTTTTAAATTAACTTTTTTGGTGGAAGATTTATTATTTTAATTAAAAATTTATTTATTTGGTTGAAAAATAGCATTAATTTTTTGTTTTGAAACTTCAACTAATCCAGTTGAAGATTCATAATTTTATTGGAAAATTCATCAGTTAGGTTAAAAATTGAACTATTTTCTTGAATATCCATTTTTTTGGTTCAAAATTAATGTTTTCAACTAAAAATTTAACTATTCCATTTTCATTTAAAAATGAATTTTTTTTGGTTGAAGTATCATCGTTCTAATTAAAAATTTATTTATTTAATTTAAAAATAATCTGTGTGATTGAAAACTTGTTTTTTCTTCTGATTTTTTTTTGTTTGCTGAAAATTATGTTTTTTCTTTAACTTAAAATGTAACTATTATTCCGTTTGAACATTCTATAATTTTAGGTAAAAATTAATGTCTTTGGTGGAATATTCATTTTTTTACTAAACATTTAATTATTCAATTTTTGGTTAAAAAGCGATATTTTTTAGTTGAAAATTAACTTTTTTTGTAGAAGTTATTTTTTTTGTTGAAAATTAATCTTTTTGCTTGAAAATTAAATGATTTTAGTTAAAGATTCATCATTTTAATTGAAAATTTATCTTTTTATTTTAAAATTCAACAATTTCAGTTAAAGATTTACAATTTTAGCTGAAAATTCATTACTTTGTTTGGAAATTTAACTATCTTTTTGGAAGTTATTTTTTCTTGTGCAAAATCATGTTTTAAATCGAAAATTAAACTTATTCAAATTGAAAATTCCATAATTTTAGTTGAAAATTCATTTGTTTGGTTAAACATTAATTTTTTAATTTGAAATTTAAATATTTAAGTTTTGGTTGATAATTGATCGTTTTTAGTAAAAATTAATTATTTTGGTTGAGGAGAAAAGAAAAGAAGTGAAAACGAATTATTAAGTTCCCGACAAATGTTTTAATTCCGGAAGTTTAGAATTTTGCAATATAGTTACTTGATTATTAATTTTTAAGTAATTAATATAATTATAAATAAGGCAAACAGTTTAATGAATCATCAATGAATAATTTATTAATTATTTTCGGAAATTTTAAATTTCGTCAAAGTTAAATTACAGAAATAGAAATATTTATGAGAATTTAGCAATTCGTTTATTTTATAATTCGGAAATTTTTCGTTGTTGCTAATTTATGATTTAGTTATTCTATATATGACTCTCTTCTAAATTTTCCCAGCAATTTTAAGAACATTTTTTTATTCTCTTGAAAAAATTCAAAATTATTTTCAGTTCTACTAAATATTTCTTGAATTTACCCGATTTATTTATTTTTTTTTAATTTTTTTTTATTTTGTAATCTTACCATATTGAAACATTTTGCTTTAAAATATTCTAAACTATTTTTAGAAATTTTCGAAAATCGTTTGTTATGTTTAAAAACCTTTTTCAATTTTCTCTTATACCTCATTGTTAAAAATAAAAAATTATTTAAAACTTCCACACGAATATAAGGGAAATTCTTCTTGTTTTTTAATTTTGTCAGATCTTCTAAGCCTTCTAATTTCTAAAAATTATTAAAATTTTTTATTTATTCTGCAAGATTTTAAAAATTGCCATAACATCTGTCAGCTTCTTCTTTGACCATTTTTGAAATTTTCTAAAATCTTTTAAAATAATTTCTTCAAATTAATTTTTCCAAATAAAAAGTTATTTTAATTTTTCCTATGAACCTGAAAAAATATCTTTCATTTTCGTGAAACCTTACAAAATTTAGAAAAAAACTTGACAAGTTTTATTTATTTTTGAATCGTTTCAAAACTTTTGAATATCTCTCAAACTTACTCAAAATTATGTGATATGACAAAATCGCAAAATTTTGCTTGAAAATCTTTCAAACCACTTTTAAAGATTTAAAAATCTCCCATGAATTTCAAGAACTTTTTTCACATCCTAACATAATTCAGTTTGCCTAAAAAAATTTTAAAACTTGAAAAATTAAAAAAAATGGTCTCAACGTCTTCTATATAGTTTTAACCCACATTTTAAAATATTAAAAATTTAAAATTATTCTTTTAAAATAAAACCGAAACCATTTCTCGTCAGATCTTTTATAATTATTAAAAAGCTTCTAACTCTTTTATTCGGGGTCTTTGGGCACTTAAAAACCTAGATTTTTTCAGATTTTTAACAAAAAATTTATAAGCTTTTAAGAATTATGAATGGCTTTAAAAAATGATTTTCATCTTGACAATTATTTAAAATTCCAATAATTTTAAAAGATACTTATCTAAGATTTAGAATTTATGAGCAAATTTTAATAATAATTTTAAATTTGAAAAAAAAAATGAAACAACATTTAGATTTTGCAAGACTTTTAAATAAAATTTTTTATTTTTTTTTAAGGATATCTAGACTATTAAAAATTAAAATAATTCAACTTCGAATGTAAAAATTGTTCAGTTTAAAATTATTTACTCGTTCAAGTTTTAATTTTTCTAACTTAAAATTGGTTAAAAGAGCATAATTTCATTTTATTAAAATTTTTTTATGTATTTTTCAATTTAGGCCATTGAAAATTATAAAATTGATTTATATTTTTGGAAGTGAATCTGAATCTTTGAACTCTACAATTGATAAAAGTTAGAAATCCTAAATTTTTCTATTTAATTGCATTTAATTTAAAATTGTTCAATTGAAAAGTGTTGCCATTTTTTAGGAATTTTTTCTAGAGATATGGTTTAAGTAGATTTATTTATGGAGCATTATCGAGGACGTATTTTCCAAAACATGATTTGCGGTGCCAACTGTAGCTTTTGTTAAAATATCAGTTTTTCTTACCTCCTACGTCATTTTTTCTTTTTTTTTTTTAATAAAATTTTTTTTTGGTCATATGAAGCAAAAATAACGATTTTTTACGAAAAATGTCGCTATTTTGTAGCTGTAAAATCTCTTCAATGCAAAAGAAAAAAACGACGTAGGGTATTTTATATGCGAAAATTGTGTACAAAATTTGAAAAGAATCGATGCAGTAGTTTTTGAGTGAGAGTTGACACCGATTTTGAAAA
>NC_046660.1:27928735-27981549 GCF_010883055.1 Belonocnema kinseyi
GACACCGATTTTGAAAATGGTAGTTTTGAGTAAAACGCATTTAGTGTTTTAAACTTTGAAACAGTAAGGAAAAAAGATGTTTTTTTAATTCACACTAAATTATCGATTTCAGCTGCATAAAGCAGATTTTCTGCATCAAAATTTATGGAAAATTCTGTGGAATATTGTTACAAAATTACTGCGCAACATCTGCTCGACCGGGCGAATAACGCGTCTAAAATTTCTTCAATGTAAAAAAAAAAAACGACGTAGGGTATTTTATATACGAAAATTGTGTGCAAGATTTGAAAAGAATCGATGCAGTAGTTTTTGAGTGAGAGTTGACACCGATTTTGAAAATGGTAGTTTTGAGTAAAACGCATTTAGTGTTTTAAACTTTGAAAAAGTAAGGAAAAAAGATTTTTTTTATATTCACACTAAATTATCGATTTCAGCTGCATAAAGCAGATTTTCTGCATCAAAATTTATGGAAAATTCTGACGAATATTGTTACAAAATCACCGCGCAACAACTGGTCGACCGGACAAATTTCTCGCTTCGAAGGAGCGGAGGCTTAAAGCTCAATAGTTTAGAGAGTTTTTTATCCAAATGACTTGAAATTTGGACAGAACATTTTTGAAATGTTGCACTATACGAAAATACAAAAGAAAAAATTGATTTTTCGACACTCACAGGACCCCCCCTCCCTTAAAAAAGCTTTTAAATTTTGATTTTAAATGTCTAGAACATAAGAATTCCACCTTGAGTTCTTTAATTTCCAGTCCATTTTTTAGTAATTCAAACGAAAAACGGTTAGCTTTAGAATTTTAATTTTGAAAGTGCATTGACCGTGAAAAGTATTTGCGAATCGGGGAAAAAACAGGTAAATAGCCGGGAATTTTTTCTTTGATTAAAACGACCACCCTGTACTATTTTTGAACTATTTTGAAACAATTTGGACACTATTTGCACTATTTTTGATCTCCAAACTGATTTCGAAGTCTGCATACTCTTGTTAGATATTTTTTATTTCTTCTAGACTGGAATGCTTAGGTGTATCGGTAAAGGAATTGACTGGTGATATGCAACTGACAAAGAGTGAAATAATGCAAACACAAATGATTGTAACAACTCCTGAAAAGTGGGATGTTGTGTCAAGAAAAGGTACCGGAGACATTGCCCTCACGAGTATCGTAAAATTGCTGATTATTGATGAAGTTCATTTGCTGCACGGGGATCGTGGGCCTGTTGTGGAGGCCGTTGTTGCTAGAACTTTGAGACAGGTAAGCGAGCAATTTAAAGCATCGGAAAAGTCTTTAGAATAATTAAAATCTATAATTTCATAATGTTTCGAGCAATACTTAAAATTCTGTAAGTTCGAACGGTGAAAATGACAGTGATTTTTAAAAATAAAAATTGAATTTTTTAGTAAAAAAAAACTCTATCTATATTTATAGTCTTTAAAATTTCTATATTTTTAATTAAAAATTATAATTTTGAATGCGCTATTCTAAAACAAATTAATCTGAGGCCTTGAAAAAAAAAAAGTTTTAAACAAAAATTAATAGATTTATTCTTGGAGGTTTCAAATTTAAAATGTCACAATATTGTCTTTTCAAATTCAAATAATTATTTAAATTGACAAGACCATTTTGCTAATAAATATTTCAAAATTTCATATTAAAAGCCTTGATAGTTTTGAATTTGATAATTTTAGATGTAAATAAAAAGCAATTTCGAACTACAAAACTGAAAATTGTATAAATTTAAAAAAAAATCGAATCATATCACAGCAATCTTGTTTCATTATTATTTATTTAATTTTCAATTTAATATCGTAAAGTTCTCCGATTTTTAGTTGGAGATTTAGGCAAATAAATAATTTCAAATAGAAAAATATTTTATTGGAAAATTTCAAGAGTGTATAATAGTTCAATTTTACATTTTTGCCTTTCATAGGTTCTAATTTTGAAACTAATATTTAATTGGTTGAATTTTTGAAATTAGAATTGGCAATTAAGATTTTTTAGTTCTTTCGTTGTTTTTTTTTCATGAAAAAAATGATTTTTTTTAGTAAAGATGGAATAATTAAATTTTGAGTAAAAGCAATCATTTTTCAACAGAAAAAATGAATTATCAAGCAAATAATTCAAATTTAAACTCAAAAGATGAATTTTCTACCAAAAATATACAGTTTCAATAAAGTATATAAATTTTCAACTAAAAAAAGATAAATTTACCAGCGAAAACTAGACTAGTTCAATTTGAAGCTAGAAAAGTATATTTTAAACAAAAACAAAAAATGCGTTTTCAGCAAAATGAATTTAAGTTTCATCGGAAAAAATATATATTTTCAACAAAAAAAAAAATTTAGAAATATTTGTAACTGAACATTTTTTTTTAAACAGAGAAATTAATTCCTAACAAAAAATATGATAGATAAATTTTCGACAAAACAGAACAGTTTTTAACGACAAAGATTACATTTCTATCACAAAAGGTAAATTTTCCACAAAAACTAAAAATGTCAAAGTTAATTTTCAATTAAAATTATAAATCTCTAGCTAAAAAAGAAATAAATTGTTAACAAAATAAAACGGATAAACTTTGTACCAAAATTTATATACTTGAATTTTCAGTTAGTAAAATAAATTTTCAAACAAGAAAGAAACGAATTTTCAACAATTTAGTTAAATTTTCAACCATGGAAATTAATTTTTAACTAAAAATAGAATAATTAAATTTTCAGTAACGAACTAAATTTTCAATAAAATCAGAATAAATTTTCAACGAAAATGATAGGATGTATTTTCAACCAAATAGGTAAATTCTCTACCAAATCTTCGAATTTTAGAGACAAAAATGACTTATTTTCTGCAAAGCCATTAAATTTTTTAACCCAAAAATGTAAATTTTCAACAAAATAATTAAAGTTTTTAAGATAGTTAAATTTTCAACTTCAAGCATTATTTTTTTTGGTTGAAACTTCCCTTTTTTTGGTAGAAATTAATCTTCTTGATTGAAAATTCATCTTTTTTGTTAAAAATTCCACTATTCCAGTTAAATTTTTATCATTTTAATTGAAAATTTATATTTTGATTTTAAAATTCATCTATTTCAGTTGAAATTTGATCAATGGTTGACATTTTTTCTTGTGGAAATTTCCTTTTTTTAACTGTAAATTGAACTATTCCATTTTTAGTTAAAAATGTATGCATTTTGCTGAATTTTTTTTTGTAGGATATTAATCTTCTTGCTTGAAAATTCATCTTGTTGGTTGAAAATTCAACTAATGTGTTCAAACTTAAACTACTCGGTTAGAAACTCATTTTTTGATTACATATTCTTTTTTTTTCTTTATTAAAAATGATTGGGTTCAAAATTTATATATTTAATTGACATTTTGTTGTTTTTTTTTTCGTTCAAATTTTGTTTTACAGAAAATTAAACTATGTCTCATTTTTGGGTAAAATTTGTGTTTCTTTGTGGAAAATTTATATATTTTTTTTTAAATTTCGTTGTTTTTATAGAAATTTAATATTCTTACTTGAAAATTCATTCGTTTGGTTAAAAATTTTATGTTTTGTTAAAAATTCAACTATTTTGTTAAGAATTAAATTCTTTGGTTAAAAATTCTTGAATATTAATTAACAATAGAAATTTTCAACCTAAATTATGAATTTTTAAACAAAAGATGAACTTTTAAGAAAATAGTTCAATTTTCAACCAATTAGTTGAAATTAAAAAACGTTTGAATTTGCAACAAAAAAGTTCATTTTCAACCAAAAAAACTTAATTTTCAACCACAGTTGCATTTTTAACCAAAAAGGTGATGAACTTTCCAAACAAAAAAGATCAATTTCAAACAAAATATTTAAATGTGCAACCAAAAACAAATATTTAGTCGAGAAAGAAAAAGAATTTCAATCAAATTGTTGAATTTTCAAGCCAAAAAGGTGAATTTTCAACAAAAAGGTAGAATAAATCACCAATTTTTTAACCCAATAATATAAATTCTTAACAAAAAATACTTAGATTTTATTATTAGGTTAAACTTTTTTTCGCATTGAAGTTTAAAAACGAGAAAAAGTAGAAAAGAGGAGAATAATAATAAATAATAATAAACATTGTAGTTAATTTTTAATATTATTAAAATATTAGGTTATAAAACGGACAATTTTTCTTAAAAATATAGTGTATTTTTATTTAACACTTTTTGGTTTCAGATTATATACTTTTAAATTCGGAATTGTGGGTTGACATAAAAAAAACAATAAAACTAGTTTTGAAATCTATTAATATCATCTATTTTCTTGTTTTATTTGAAAATTCCAAAGCTTTCAAGTTCAAAGTTAAACTACTTTGTTAGAAACTTATTTTTTGACTAAATATTCTTGATTTTTGTTGAAAATGATTGGGTTGATAATTTAACTATTTCCTTGACATTTTATATAAAATTAAGATTCTTGCTTGAAAATTCATTCGTTTGGTTAAAAAGGTTACTGTTTTGTTAAAAATTAATCTTTTTGATTGAAAATTCATGAATTCTATTAAAAATTTGTTCTTTTAAGTAAAAAAATTAATCTTCTTGTTTAATATTTAATTTGTTGTTTGAAAAATCATCTTTTTGGTTTAAAATTAATTTTTTTTTTCGTTTAAAAATATCTGTTTGAGTTGAAAATTCCTCACCGGTTGACATTTTTTTCTGGAAAATTAATTTTTGTTAACTGAAAATAGAACTATTTAATTTCTTGTTGAAAATTGGTATTTTTTGGTTCAAAAATTCCATGGTTTGGTGGAAAATTCATTTTTTTTCGTTTAGAAATATCTGTTTAAGATAAAAATGCATCACCGGTTGACATTTTTTTCTGGAAAATTAATTTTTGCTAACTGAAAATAGAACTATTTAATTTTTGGTTGAAAATTTATATGTTTTGGTTTGGTAGAAAATTCATGAATTTCAATAAAAATTCGTCCTTTTCAGTCTAAAATTAATCTTTTTATTTAATAATGTATTTATTGTTTGAAAAATCATCTTTTTGGTTTAAAATTAATTTTTTTTTCGTTTAAAAATATCTGTTTGAGTTGAAAATTCATCACCGGTTGACATTTTTTTCTGGAAAATTAATTTTTGTTAACTGAAAATAGAACTATTTAATTTTTGGTTGAAAATTTATCTTTTTTCAAAATTAAACTATTTGGTTGAAAATTGACATTTTTTGGTTCAAAAATTCCATGGTTTGTTGGAAAAGTCATGAATTTCAATAAAAATTCGTTTTTTTTTAGTACAAAATTAATCTTATTGTTTAATAATGAAATTATTGTTTGAAAAATCATCTTTTTGGTTTAAAATTAATTTTTTTTTTCGTTTAAAAATATCTGTTTGATGAGTTGAAAATTCCTCACCGGTTGACATTTTTTCTGGAAAATTAATTTTTGTTAACTGAAAATAAAACTATTTAATTTCTTGTTGAAAATTGATATTTTTTGGTTCAAAAATTCCATGGTTTGTTGGAAAAGTCATGAATTTCAATAAAAATTCGTTTATTTTTAGTACAAAATTAATCTTATTGTTTAATAATTAATTTGTTGTTTGAAAATTCATTTTTTTAAATATCTGTTCAAATTGAAAATTCATCACTAGCTTACATTTTTTTTGGAAAATTTTTCTCAACTGAAAATTGAACAATTTCATGTTTGGTTGAAAACTGATCTTTTTTTCAAAATTAAATTATTTGGTTGAAAATTGATATTTTTTCCTTGAAAATTCAACGATTTGGTGGAAAATTTATGAATTTTAATAAAAATTCGTCCTTTTCAGTACAAAATTAATCTTCTTGCTTCATAATTAATTTATTGTTTGAAAATTCATGTTTTTGTTTTAGAATTAATTTTCTTTTCGTGTTGAAAATTCATCTCCTTAGTTAAAAAATTTTCTTGTTGAAAAATATCTGTTCAAGTTGAAAATTCATCACTGGTTGACATTTTTTTCTTGAAAATTAATTTTTCTTAACTGCAAATTGAACTATTTCATTTTTGGTTGAAAATTGATCTTTATTTTGTTCAAAATTAAACTATTTGGATAAAATTGATATTTTTTGGTTGAAAAATCAACGATTTGGTAGAAAATTAATGAATTTTAATAAAAATTCGTCCTTTTCAGTACAAAATTAATCTTCTTGTTTAATAATTAATTTATTGTTTGAAAATTCAAGAATTTTGTGAAAAATTCATAAATTCTAATAAAAATTCGTTCATTTCAATAAAAAATTAATTGAACAATTTCATTTTTGGTTGTATATATATATCTTTTTTTTTGTTCAAAATAAAACTATTTGGGCGAAATTGATATTTTTTGATTGAAAAGTTATATTTTTTTATTGATAATTCATGAATTTTAATAAAAATTTCTGCTTTTTAGTAAAAAATTAATCTTCTTGTTTAATAATTCATTTATTGTTTGAAAATTTATCTTTTTGTTTTAAAATTCATTTCTTTCCGTCTTTTTGGTTTATAATTCATTTTTTTCTTTAAAAATATCTGTTCAAGTTAAAAATTCATCACTGGTTGACATTTTTTTGTTGAAAATTAATTTTTCTTAACTGAAAATTGAACTATTTCGTTTTTGTTGACAATTGATCTTTTCTTTCAAAATTAAACTATTTGGTTGAAAATTCATCATTGAATTTTCAATTCAACGATTTGGTAGAAAATTTATGAATTTTAATAAAAATTCGTCATTTTCAGTACAAAATTAATCTTCTTGCTTCATAATTAATTTATTGTTTGAACATATATCTTTTTGGTTTAGAATTAATTTTTTTTCGTTCAAAAACATCTGTTCAAATTGGAAATTCATCATTGGTTGATATTTTTTTCTGGAAAATTAATTTTTGTTAACTGAAAATTGAACTATTTCATTTTTTGGTTGAAAATTTATATATTTTTTAAAATTAAACTATTTAGTTAAAATTGATATTTTTTGGTTGAAACGTTATATTTTTTGATTGATAATTTATGAATTTTAATAAAAATTCGTCATTTTCAGTACAAAATTAATCTTCTTGCTTCATAATTTATTTATTGTTTGAAAATTCATTTTTTTGGTTTAGAATTAATTTTTTTTTTCGTTTGAAAACATCTGTTCAAGTTGAAAATTCATCACTGGTTGACATTTTTGGTTGAAAATTGATCTTTATTTTGTTCAAAATTAAACTATTTGGTAGATAATTAATATTTTTTGCTTGAAAATGCAACGATTTCGTGGAAAAATCATGAATTTTAATAAAAATTCGTCCTTTTAAGTACAAAATTAATCCTCTTGATTCGTAATTAATTTATTGTGTGAAAATTCATCACTAATTGACATTTTTCTAACTAAATATTGAACTATTTCATTTTTTGTTGAAAATTTATCTTTTTTTGTTTAAAATTAATATTTTTTTATTCAAAATTTATATTTTTTGATTGATAATTCATGAATTTTAATCAAAATTCGTCCTTTTCAGTACAAAATTAATCTTCTTGTTTAATAATTAATTTGTTGTTTGAAAATTCATCTATTTGGTTTAAAATTCATTTTTCTTTTCGTTTAAAAATATCTTTTCAAGTAGAAAATTTATCAGTGCTTGACATTTTTTCTGGAAAATTAATTTTTCTTAACTCAAAAATTGAACTATTTCATTTTTGGGTTGAAAAGTTATATATTTTTTTTCATTCAAAATTAAACTATTTGTTTAAAAATTTATATTTTTTCGTTGAAAATTCTACTATTTGGTGGAAAATTCATATGTTTTGTAAAGAATTCATTGTCTTTAGTAGAAAATTTATCGTTTAGGCTGAAAATTCAATTCTGGTTAAAAATTCATCTCTCTTCTTGAAAATTGCATATTTTTACTTAAAAATATAGGAATTTAAAGCGGTTTATATTGATTTTAATACAGTATCTGGAAAAAAACCTGGAATTGTTAGAGATTTGAGTAGACACCCTGAAACGTTAAAATTAAAACTGATTTTAGCGCCTCCTCGGACGATTTTCCGATTAAAAAAACTTGATCAGATCTTCTTGCCTTCCAAATAATTAAATGATTTCAATTTTTAATTGCCAGGTCGAGTCTTCGCAAAGTATGATTAGAATCGTAGGTCTCTCGGCTACCTTGCCCAACTACGTGGACGTCGCACGATTCTTGAGAGTAAATCCCTACAAAGGTTTATTCTATTTTGATTATCGATTTCGACCAGTGCCTCTGAGTCAAACTTTCTTTGGCGTCAAAGCCATGAAACCGCTTCAACAAATGGCAGATATGGACACTGTCTGCTACAACGAAGTTGTAAATATGGTCGGAAAGGGTCATCAGGTCAGTGTTTCTAATTTCTGATTTAAAATTCTCTGATTGCAGACAGTTTCAATAATGTTCAATCATAGATTTTTCTTTATGTCCTGCGGTCCACATAAATTAAAAGAAAATTGAACCGAAAAACATTTTTCTTTGACTTAAAAACACATTTTTTTTTTAAGGATAAATTTCCAATGACATTCTTTATTTTTGTATTTACTCTACGACATTAATTTTATGTTTGATTAATTCAAACTTCGAAAACTCAGGTAAAAAAATAATTTATATTAATCTACGGAATTATTAAAAACTAATTTTAAAAACAGGCCGCTGAACCGAGAAATGACAGTGAAATTATTTTTTGACCGGGAATTTTACAAAATATTTATAATAAAAATGTTATTCGTCTTTGATTCCAACCATTTTTTAAATAAGTTGTTAAATTGTGATTTTGATCAATTATTATATCATTTAGTTTAGAATGGTTAATTCGAAAATCTTTCACTTTACAAATTTTCCATTTTATATTTTTAATTTTTATGCATATATTTTAATTTAAAGAATTTAAAAATGCAGTTTTAAAAGTTAAAAAAAAAAATCAGAAGTTTTTAAATTCGAAGATTTTTTAAATAAAAAACAAGGTGGCCGCCGGACAGGGAAACCGGGAATTTTACGAATTTTCAGAAGAAAAATTTGCCCAAGTTCGATTTTAACAGTTTTTGAAATATTTAAAGTGCAGTTTTGAGGATTCAAATAATTGAAAATTAAAAGCATTTGAAGTGGAATTTTTTTGATAAGAAACAGTTTTATTTTATCTACTGCAAATATTAATAAATAAATTATTTTTTTAATGGAATTGATTTTTCCAAACAATTCTAGATCCGTGAAAAATTTGAGAATTTCCAGATTGTAACTGTTTGAATCCAAAAGTCTTGATAAGAATTGAAATTAATACATCATTTATTCCGATAATTTTATTTTTAATTCAGAGTTTCAGGTATTTCTATTAATTTTTTCAGCTATTAAAAAATGTAAACGTGCATTTTTTCAACTTGAAAATAAATCCATAATAATATAGTCATAATTAAAGGTTTTTATTAAATTAAAAATATTGTGATTCGAAATTATTAAAATTGTATACCATGTAATTTGAAATTTCTTAATGTATAAAAAGAATAAGTATTTAATATTTAGTAATATTTTACTTATTATTTGTAGAAAAAATTTGACTAATTGTAAGAAATATTTAGAAGTTTTGAAAATATTAAAAATTAATTAAAAACTTGAAATTATTTCAAGTAATTTAAACGAAGTGTGTTAACATTTTTTTCAGAACAATATTTTTAAATTAATCGAAATTTTCCTAGAATTTTTGAAAATCCTGCAAATTAAAAAAAAATTCTTAAAATCTTCTATGTTCTTCTTTGTTAAATTTTTTAATATTTTAAAATCTTCCTAAATTTTTTGTTACAATAATTTTTCAAAGTGAAAATTAAAATTTTTTAATTAAATTAAAATTAATTTAATTAAATTATAAATATTGTGAGTCAAAATTATTTAAATTTTTTCCCATTTAATTTTAAATTTCTTAATGTAGAAAAAGAATAAGTATTTAATATTTGGCAATATTTCACTTATTATTTGTAGAAAAATTTGACTTTTGATTTGACATTTGACATTTAAATTTTTTTTTAATTTTTTGACATTTGACATTTTGTAAAATTTCACATTTAATTTGGAATTTCTTAATGTAGAAAAAGAATAAGTATTTAATATTTAGTAATATTTTACTTACTATTTGTAGAAAAAATTTGACTAATTGTAAGAAATATTTAGAAGTTTTGAAAATATTAAAAATTAATTAAAAACTTGAAATTATTTCAAGTAATTTAAACGAAGTGTGTTAACATTTTTTTCAGAACAATATTTTTAAATTAATCGAAATTTTCCTAGAATTTTTGAAAATCCTGCAAATTAAAGAAAAATCCTTAAAATCTTCCATATTCTTCTTTGATAAATTTTTTAATATTTTGAAATCTTCTTAAATTTTTTGTTACAGTAATTTTTCAAAGTGAAAAATCATTTTTAATTTGCCTAAGAATCTTAAGAACATTTTTTATTCTTTTAAAGTCTTTCGCAATTATTAAAAAAATTCTAAATGTTTTGTTTGAAATCTGCCAAAATCTACATTGTATTTTAAATTCGGCTGTAAGTATTTCTAATTATTTCAGTTCAAAATTTATTTCTAATCTTTGCAAACATTCTAAAAATCTCCTAAAATTACTCTAATATTTTTACGAATAATAAGTGTTCTATTATTATTTATGAATTCAAATTATTTTTTTCTTAATTAGCAGGATTTTTTAAAAGTTATAGAAAAAATTCAATTTCTTTTGTAATATATTTTAAAGTTCCGAAAAAAATTTTTAAATTATTTTGGATTTGGAATAATTTAAAACCACTTCTAGATTTCTCAAGATTTTGAAATAAAATTTAAAGCTTTTAAAGGATGCCTAGACTATTTAAAATTAAAATAATTTAACTTCTAATTATAGAAATGTTAAGTTAAAAAAATTATTTTTCAATTTTTAATGTGTCTAGCTTAAAATTACTTAAAATAATATAATTTAAAAAAATTGTAAAGTTCATTGCTTAATTTTTTAATTTAGACTATTGAAAATGTTAACGTGGATTTATATTTTTGAAACTTAATCTGAATTTTTTAACTCTATAATTTATAAAAGTTTTAAAATTTGCTGTTTATTTGCGTTTCACTTAAAACTGTTCAATTTAAAAGTTTTAGTACTTTCCATTTGTTACGTGTACATTTTTGAGCATTTGAGTACACAATTTTTGAATTGAAAAACTTTTAAACTTCAATTTTAAAAGTTTGAAATTCAAATGTTCTACTTTGAATGGTTTAATTTGTTGTTTATTACTTTATATGGAAAAATGTTTAGAATATATTTTGATTTTTTAAATTTCATTGGCCGTGAAAAATGTTTGCGAACTGGGAAAACCCCGGGAAATGACCGGGAATTTTTTTTTTTTTGGTTAAAACAGCCACCCTGATTTCTGGTTTATACCTATTTTTGAATTATCTTGAATTCTTTGAAATATTTCTAGGTATGTATGAAGGCTTCGAAAAATTTTTAATAGATACTAATAATTTTAAAGAATTTTTATGATTTTTGGGTATTTTGACAACTTTTAAGGCATTTTCAGGAGATTTTAATTGGAATTATTTTAGTGGGTTTTAAAAGATTCCAAGGATTTTCTTAAATTAATTTCATTATTTTGAAGGGATTTTAAAGCTTTTGAAATATTATAGGATAAATTATTTTCTAGAATTTCAATAACTCTCAATGTATTTTAATACATTTTCCGTGATTTAAAAAAATATCATCATGGAATATCATGGAATTTTATAATATTTCAGTGGATTTTATAGAATTTATTCATGAGAAGTGATGTATTTTAAAGAGTTTTAAAGGTTTGAAAAGATTTGGTATTCTCTTCAATTTTATGAATTCACTGGAAGTTTTTTAATTCACTTGTATTTCTATAATTTTACTCTTTTCTACTTTATTCCATGTATTCTTGTTCTAATTTTTAAAAGTTTTAATTTAGTTATCCTTAGGATCAATTGATAAAATGATTTGAAATATTTTATCGCATTTTTTTTTAATTCCTTAGAATTTTCAAGAGCTTTACGAAATTTCAAAGGAATGTAAAAGATTTTAAATAGTTTGGATTATTTTAAAAGATCAAGAAGAAATTTTCAATTGATTTCATTAATCGAAAGTGATTTTAAAGCTTTTGAAATATTATAGGATAAAAAAATGTTTACAATTTCTGAATATATGGAACGATTTCAAGGGATTTTAAAACTCTCAATGTGTATTAATATATTTTCGATAATTTCATAAAATATCATCATAGAATATCATAGAATTGTATAATATTTTATAGCATTTTAAATAATTTATACTTGAATCTCTATAAATTTACTTTTGCCTATATAATTAAGTGGATTTCTTTTTTAATTTTTAAAAGTTTTAATTTAATTGATCCTGAGAGTCAATTGATAAAATGATTGAAGGATTTGAAATATTTTAATGCTTTTTTTTCTTCAAACTCCTTGCCATTTTCAAGATCTTTAAAAAATTTCAGAGGAGTGTAAAGAATTTAAAATAATTTTAATTATTTTAAAAGATTACAAAGAAATTTTGTATTGATTTCAGTAATTTAATGAGACTTGAAATACTTAAGAAAGACTCCAAAGATATTTAAAAATTTTTAAGAGATTTACCCAATTAAATTAGCTTTTCCATATTTTATTTATTTTTTTAATTCACTTGAGGGCTTTTTAAATTCAGGTTGATTTTTTTAATGAATTTCTTCGACTTCTTCTGATTTCTTTGAAATTTATCGGAATTCACTTAAAATTTATTGTAATCAAATTTTTGTTCAATTCTTAAAATTGTTCCAATTCACCTCAGTTCTTTTGACTTTATCTTGAACTGTTTTGTAATCATTAGTCAGTTCTTGTGTTAGAAATTAGTAGGGGTTCAAAGATTTGAAGACACTTGAATTTTTTTGGAACTTACCCTGAATTCATGTTAAATTATTTGGAATTATCTTCAATTTTTAAATTTACTTAAATCCTTATAAAATCACTCAATTCTTCTTAATTCAGTGAATTTTTTGGTCATTTTTAGAAGATTTTATTTAATTAATCCTGAATTTTATTAACCTCATCTTGAGTTCTTAGGAATTTCATCAAATTATTTGAGCTACCTTGCATTTTTACAAGCTGATTCAAAGTTACTGAATTGAATGTAGTTTTTCCAAATCTTCAAATTGTTTTAAATTTATTTTTTTATTTTACCTTGAATTTTTATGAATTTCATCGAATTCTCCTCTTTTATCTTAAATTCCTCTAAATTCATTCCAATTTTACGAAAATCAATGGATTTTTGTGATTTTTTAACATTTTTCCAATTCATTTGAATTCTTTTAAATGTAATTTGAATTGTTCTGAAATCTTCTGAATTTATCCTAAATTTATTACCCATTGAGCGCGAAAAAGTACCCTATAAACGTGACAAAAAGTACTCTTTGGTCCTTATATTTTATCCCATAGGGACTGCGAGGCCTGATTTTTGGAAAAATCTGGAAATTTCAGGGCATTTTTTTCAAGTCCGAGAATTTTATTTGAGAGAATTTAAAAAAATTCAATAATAAATTGAAAAACAATGATTCTTTATTTGTTAAAGTAACTTTACATTACTGTATTTAACTCTTTTTTTTTAAATTAGTTTCTTTTATTTTTGAAATTAATTTTTTCCACTGAAAATTTAATTATTCAATTTTTGATTGAAATTTGATCTTTTCAGTTTAAAAATTAATATTCTTGTTTGAAAATGCTTCTTTTTGGTTGAAAATAATACTACTTGATTGTAAGTTACAGTTTGTTGTTAAAAATTCAATTATTTCAATTAAAGATTAATTATTTTCGTTGTAAGTCTTGTCTTTAAATTAATTTCATCAACTGAAAATTCAGCTATTCTATGTTGGTTGAAAATTCATATCTTTGGTTGAAAAATGATCTATTTTGTTAAAAATTGTTTTGATTTTTTCTTTGGCTGAAAATTAATTTTTTTTCTTACTAAAAATTTAACTGTTCCAGTTGAAACTTCATCTATTTTATTGTAATTTTATTGAACTTTATCCCTGGTTGAAAATTATTTTTTAAACTAAAAAGTTAACTATTCAATTTTCGGTTGCAAAATCATTTTTTTTTTTTTAGTTGAAAGTTCGCCTTTTTGGTTGAAAATTCAATTAATCCGGCAGAGAATTCTAGTTAAAGATGATCATTTTAGTTAAAAATTCATCTTATCGATTTAAAATTAAACTATTATAGTTAAAGATTCATTACTTTGTTTAAAAATGTAACTATTTTTTAAAAATTATTTCTTGTTTTTTTTTTGTTTTGTTCAAAGCTCTTCTTTTTTAACTAAAAATGTAGTTATACCAATTTGAAATGCCATAATTTTTATTGAAAATTTTCTGTTTAGTTAAAAATTCAAGTTTTGTTTGAAAATTAATTTTTCTAACTGAATTTAACTATTCCAGGTACCATCAATTTCAATTAAATCTTTAAACATAAACAATTCTTTTAAAACAAATAGTTACATTTTCAACAAAACAAAACATAAAATTAAAAATAAAGACGATAAATTTTTAACCATGACATAGATTAAGTTGAATTTTCAATCAAAGCATATACAATTTCTACTTAAAATTTCCATTTTTTGTTGAAAATTTATAGTTTTTAGTGGAAAATTCCACTGCTTGTTTGAAAGTTGAACTCTTTTGTTCAAAATTAATTTTTGTTGAAGATTCATGGTTTTAACTAAAAATTCATCTCTAATTGGTTGAAAATTCAATTATTCCAGTTAAAGTTAGTTTTGTGTAAAATTAATTTTAATTAAATCTCTGATAACGACGTAAAAACAATGTTATTATTACACATTTCATTGTAATTTGCGTCCTTTTCCTATCAACATAAGTTGGTCGTTTTCGATCTTTTTTTTGTCGATTTAATTCAAAAATCGGCATCCTACTGTGAAGTGGTTCTAAGAAAATTTGAAAATATAATTTAGGTGAAACATTTTATTATTTTATTAGCTCGGATGGCAAATTTACAATCTTCAAAATAGTCCAAGTTCGATTTCAACAGCTTTAAAAATAATTAGTTGAATGAATATCTTTCAATTATGATATCATTTGGTTTATAATGCGTACTTCAAAAATCTTTGACTTAAAAAATTCTTCATCTTAGATTTTTTGTTTTATTTGTACATTTTAAATTTAAAGAATTTTAAAGTGCAGTCTTGAAGACTTAATTTTTTTAATGGATTTTTACTTTAGGCATTAAAAACAGAACAATAATTTCTGTGATAAAATGATTCTAAAATTTAACATTAATAAATATGTGTCGGCCGATGAAAGGATTGATTTAGTTTCAAATCATTATACAGTTTCAATAATTTGAACTGATTATATTCACCCAGGTGATGGTGTTTGTTCACGCCCGAAACGCGACAATTCGTACAGCAAATGTCTTGAAGGAAATGGCCCTGCAAAATGGGACTCACACATTATTTTCTCCAGAAGGCAGCAGATCTAAATTGAATCAAAGAACTTTTGGAAAAGCTCACAACAAGCATCTTGAAGAACTTTTTTCGTACGGATTTTCAGTTCATCATGCCGGCATGTTACGCAGCGACAGGCAAGTATTTTGTTTGGTAAATTAAAAACATATATACAAGGGTGGACACGCTGGGGCTTACATACATGGCGAGTTGAATGCCACCCGAATTGCACAGCAGCAGAGGAGAAGCCATTATACAGGGGTATTTTCATATTTCGCGCCTTTAAAGTTTCATTCGGATTGGCCATTCCGTCAAGTCCTTGTATCTTCGGATCAAGTTTACAATAGTTTCCATGGTTGCGTTCGAAACTTCAAACGGATACAAGTGTCAAAACAATATAGGTTATGTTATATAGTAATTACAAATAATAAAAGTGTTTATTTATAATTAAATGTTCCTTTTCTTTATTGAAAATTGATCTGTTTGACTATTTAAACTATCATCAACTCAGGTTTAAGAACCTTTGAAAAAGGTACGCATGTGTACTGAAACGTCAGGAAGTTTTGAAAGGAGTTTTTTCTATTAAATAAATATCTGAGTTTCGGAGAACATGTTTTTTTGACTCATATTTATTTTTTCGATTTACAATTGGACCGTAAGACATAAATAATTTGAAATCAGTGTTATGAATACACAGGATATGTTTCAAATAAAGTGAATGAAATATTACATGCGTAAGCTTTAAATTAACATTGCCTACATTCACTGACAGCGATTAGGGAAAACAGGTGAATCTGAACATAACCGCTTGAAGTTTCGAACGCAACAATGGAAACTATCATGAACTTGATGCGAAGATGCACGGCCTTGGCCGATCCGAATGCAACTTTAAAGGCGCGAAATATGAAAATACCCCTGTATAATGGCTTCTCCCCTGCTGCTGTGCAATTCGGGTAGCATTCAACTCACCATGTATGTAAGCCCCAGCGTGTCCACCCTGTATATCAATATCGATTTTATTAATTGATTTTGTTTTCAGAAATTTGGTTGAGAGACTTTTTTCTGAGGGAGCAATCAAAGTGTTGGTTTGCACTTCTACGTTAGCCTGGGGTGTAAATTTACCAGCCCATGCAGTTATTATCCGCGTAAGTTTTATTAAAAGAAAAATTAAATTTTTTTAAAAATATTTCTACTTTTTAATGTTAAATCAGATCTCGGGCTCAACACTATTTACACTATTTGACACTTTTTTTGAACGAAGACACCATTTTTCTATTTTCGAAAGAGAAAAAATGATACTAAAGACTAATTTTTTTCACAATTTTATACTAATACTACTGTTTTTTTTTTATTTTTAATTTTCCTTGAAACGTATTTTTTAAATTCTTAGCTAATTGGACAAAATTGACCACAAACGATTCATTTGCAAATAAATAATTGCATTTTAAATTAAAAAGACGAGCTTTCTTCAAAATATTTCAGTTTTATACGAAAAAAAATATAAATTCTTAACAAAATATATAAATTTTTAACCAAGTAGATCGAAAATTGCAATCAAGAAGATTAATTTTCTACTAACAAATATGAATTTTCGATAAAATTATATAAATTTTTAACTAAATAGTTTTTAAACAATGGATGTCATGTTAGTCAATATTTTATTTTATTAATTTTTATTTTATATTTCCTTCAATTCTAAAAATTTTTAAGTATATAGTTGAATTTAAAAATTTTTTAATACAATTTTTAACAAAAAAATGGAATATTAGGAATCGTCAAAGAAAAAAATAAACTGTTAAAAAAGTAGTTAAACTTTCTACCAAGAAGTTTCCTTTTCACCCTAAAAAAATACTTTTCCCTAACATAAATAAATATTCAATTAAATATTTAAATTTTTTACTAGATTATTGAAGTTTCGAACAAAAAATGCTAATTTATTAAAAAACAGTTGAGTTTTCCACTAAAAAAAGATCAATTCTCAACAAAATAGATAAATTTTTCATGAAATAGTTTAATTTTCAACCAAGAAGATTAAATTTCTACCAAAAACGTAGAATTTTCAAGAAATTACAAACGATTTAAATCCAATATTTGAAATTGCAATCAAGATTAATTTTCTACTGACAAATATGAATTTTCGACAAAGTACATAAATTTTTAACTAATTAGTTTTTGAACAATGGATACTATGTTAAACTTTGTTTATTTAATTTAAAGTTGATATTTTTTCGTTTATAAAAATGTTTTACTAAATAGTTGAATTAATAATTTTTTAAATTCAATTTTTAACGATAAAATGGAATTTAAGAAATTATAATCTAACAAAAAAAAAACTTATAGGAAGTAGTTCAACTTTCAAAGAAGAAGTTTCATTATCATCGTAAAAAATAGTTTTCTCTAAAATAAATAAGTTTTCAATTAAATAGTTAAATTTTCTTACCAGATTATTTAATTTTCGAACAAAAAATGCCAGTTTATTCAAAAACAGTTGAATTTTCTACCAAAAAAGATCAATTCTCCAGAAAATATATAAATTTTTAACCAAATAGATGAATTTTCAACAAATTACAAACAATTTCCATCCAATAGTTGAAATTTCAACCAAGAAGATTAGTCTTCTACTGAAAAATATGTATTTTCGAAAAATTGCATAAATTTTGAATTAAAAACTGGATAAATTTAAGAAAAAATAGATGTCATGTTAGTCGAAATTTTATTTAATTAATTTTTATTTTATATTTCCTTCCATTCTAAAAATGTTTAAATAAATAGTTGAATTAAAAATTTTTAATTTAATTTTTAACAAAAAAATGGAATATTAGGTATCATAAAAAAAAAACTTTCAACCAAGAAGTTCATTTTATTCCTAAAAATTTTTTTTCAATTAGATAGTTAAATTTTCTACCATCTTATTGAATTTTTGAAACAAAAAATGCCAATTTTTAAAAAAACAGTTGAGTTTTTTACAAAAAAAAAAGATAAATTTTCAACAAAATACACAAATTTGTGACCAAGTGGATGGATTTTCAACAAATTACAAACAATTTGAATCCAATATTTGAAATTTTAACCAAGAACATTAGTTTTCTACTGATAAATATGAATTTTCGAGAAAATTATATATATTTTCTAGTAAATAGTTTCTGAACAATGGATATAGTCGAAATTTTCTTTTATTAATTTTTATTTTATATTTCCTTCGAGTCTAAAAATGTTTAACTAAATAGTTAAATTAAAACTGTTTTAAATTCAATTTTCAACAAAAAAATAGAATATTAGGAATCTTCTAACAGAAAAATAAACTTTTAAGGAAGTATTTGAACTTTCAACCAAGAAGTTTCATTATCATCCTAAAAAAATATTTTTCTCTAAAATAAATAAATGTTCAATTAAATAGTTGAATTTTCGAACAAAAAGTTCCAATTTATTACAAAATAAGTGAATTTTCTACCAAAAAAGATAAATTCTCAAGAAAATATATAAATTTTTAACCAAATAGATGAATTTTTAACAAATTACAAACAATTTTAATTGAATTAAAAAATTGTTTTAATTTCATTTTTAACGAAAAATTTAGTATCAGGAAACTTCTAACAAAAAAGTTTAACTTTCAGTCAAAAAGTTTCATTTTCATCCTAAAATTATAATTAAAAAACAGTTGAATTTTAAAAAGAGGTAATTTTTAAGATATTACATCAATTTTGAACTGACTTGTTTGAATAATTGTAATGTTACATTTGGATTAAAGATCATTAATTTAAAAAAAATCAAATTTCTATCAAATTATTAAAATTTTCAGCCAAAAATAATAATTTTCTAAAAAAAAGTTGAATTTACAACAAAATAGTTAATTTTTAACCACAGTTGCATTTTTAATCAAAAAGGTGACATTTCTTCAGAAAGAGATGAATTTTTCGAACCAAAAATATAAATTTTAAATCAAATTTTTGAATTTGCAACCAAAAACAAATTATTTAGTTTAGAAAGAAAAAGAATTTCAATCAAATTGTTGAATTTTCAAGCCATAAAGGTGAATTTTCAACAAAACAGTGAACCAAATCGTAAAGTTTTTCACCCAAAAGTATCAATTCTTTTCAAAACATGTAATAAGTAGACTTTTCAACCAAAAATAATTAACTTTTAACAAAAAATACTTTGATTTTCTTATTAGGTTCCACTTTTTTTGCATTGAAGTGGAAAAACGAGAAAATCGGGGAATATGGGAATATGCCAAAAAATGAAGCCGAATTTTTTATAAGTTTAGTTTTTGCTAGCGAAAAATAATATAAAAAAATTATTAAAAAAAAAATTTTGTTACCTATTTAAATTTTGTTTTTTTAAATGTTTAAAAAACATCTATTTTGGATTAAGTTAAATAAAAACCTTTTTGGAAAAAGTTGAATATGTCCAATCTGAAATTTTTGCAGATGAGACCAAAGAAACTTATCATTGTTTTTGATTTAATGGATAACGAAATTTGTTCTTGTGTTTAAAATGTTTTAAAATTGTGAGAAAAATAAAAAAATGGCAAAAAACCAAAATACTAAAATTCCTAAACCACGAACAATTTTTTTGCCGAAAAAGCAAAAAGATTCTGAACGCGTTTTTTTCAAAATCATTTTTCAAAATGTGTGCATATCAGTCTTAGCAATCTAAAAAATTTCGTCTAAAAGTTTTGTATATTTAAAAAAAAAATCGAAATTAGGCACAAAGAAGCCTTTTATTCAATTTTTGAACCAGCAACAGGACATTTTTGTTAAATTTTTAAAACAAAAAAAAGAGAGCAGAGAATATTAATCGAATTCAAAATTACTTTTTTCCCCTCTTTTTCGGATGCCAACCCACACATTTTCCCCCTCAGCTCAAAACTTTATGACACTATTTTGAAACTTTTTTTTTTTTTTAATTTGTGACATTATTTACATTATTTTTTAATCTCTGAAGTGAGTCCGAAGTATGATTAAATTAATAATTATATTTAACAAGGGTACGGAGATATACGATTCGAAACATGGAACATTTGTGGATTTGGGAATCCTTGATGTCCTGCAAATTTTCGGCCGAGCTGGAAGACCACAATTCGATACATCTGGTCATGCAACAATTATAACTTCTTACAATAAATTGTCCCATTATCTCTCTTTGCTGACTAATCAATTCCCGATTGAGAGCAGTTTCATCAGCCATTTAGCGGACAATCTAAATGCCGAGGTAAAGCATTATTTTTTTACTTTAAATTTTACTAAAATACTTTGTGTCCCTGGCAAATTTTCAACCAAAAATGATTGCTTTTCAAAGAAATAGATCAACTTTACATGAAATAGTTGAATTTTTAACGAAGAAGATTAATTTTCTACCGATAATAAAATGAATATTCAAATCAGCCCTATGCATCGCCCATGTATGTGTATGTGGTAGTTGTTATTTTAGCATCCAGAGGGTTATCGTAGTTCAAATAAATCCAATAGATGGCGCTCTGATCAGATAGGCCTGTCTTTGCAGTGTTATATATAGCAAAAATACTAAAATTCTTTAAAAACTTGATACTTTTTATGAAAATAAAAGGAAGAACAAAGTTTTCAGTAACATTAAGAGCATCTGTAATTAGTAATCCAAAAAAATCATGAAAACATATAATTTAATATTAGGAAAATTGAAAAGGTGAGTATTTTCCGTATTTCATAGTTTGCGCATTTTGTAATTCTTGAAAATTCCCAACTCGAAATTATATGATAATTAAAGTGTTTAGAATAGTGAAACTTTAATGGTTTACAATATTTCTCAAATTATTTAAAATTCTGCCATTTTTAATGATGAAAATAAGAATGACTGTTGATTTAACAAAATTACATCTTTTAGTAAAAAAAAAACCTATACAGTCCTTTTAATTGTCACTTGATACTGCATATGATACTTATTGGTAATATATTTTTAGAATAACTTTTGGGTGTTTGGAATTTTAAATTTCAATATATTGTTGTTTCAAATTCAAATAAATATAAATAAATATTTCGAAATTTTATATTAAAGGCCTTGATAGTCAGTTTTGAATTTAATAATTTTGGATGTAAATGTAAAGCAATTTTTGATTAAAAAGCATGAAACTGTACATTTTCCAAACAGGAAATCATATCATAATAATATTGCTTTGTATTCTTTATCTTAATTTTTAATTTTACATTTAAAATCTAAAAATTCTCCGATTCTTAGTTGAAAATTTAAACAAATAAGTCATTTCAAATTGAAAAAGATTTTATATTCGAAAATTTCTAGAATGAATGATAATTCTTAAAGAAGATTTGAAATACAAAAATTAAGAATTAAGTTTAAAATAAAAAACGATGAAAATTAATCCATCTGAAATTGATGCATCAGTAAAAGGACACTTTCGGTAATTGCAAGTGGTTACAATTTTATATTTCAAACTTTTTATTAACAACACTAAATTTTTAAATTTAACCTTTTTTAGGTTTTAATTTTCAAATAAAATTGAATTGGTTAAATTTTGGAAACTATTATTAGCAACTTGAAAAGTATTAATTTTTAACCGATTTTAATTTACTTCCAACAATTGAAATTTTAAAGTGTTATAGTATAAAAAAGTTTAAATAACACAATTTTTGGTGCCTAATATTTTGTTCAGTTTTAAATAAAATTCTCATTCGTTTTGATTTTAAATAATTAAATTCATTTTTGACTTTATAAACGGTTTCAATATTAAATAATCAAATTTTAATTTCTTTGAATTCAAATTATTCAAATTTATAAGTCTTCAATCTTTAATTATTTATTTTGAACACTTTTATTGTCATATTTTAAAATTTGTAATCTAAGATCATTCTAATTTCGTGATTCTCCAAATCAAATTACAATTGATTAATTTTTAGCGCTTCAACTTATAAATTATCCAATTCAACTCTTTTTTTTCTAATTAAATTGTCCAAAATTGTTGGTATATTTTTCAAAATTTCAAGAGCTTGCAATTCGAAGTTATTAATTATTAACTATTATTTTTAAAATATTTAAAACCTTATATTAAAAAAATTGGTTAGAAACAAACAATTTAATTATCATTCTTATTATATGATTTTAAAATCAATTCATTTTTTGCAAGAATTTTTTTTATAGAATTTAAAGTGGGATTTAGAAGAAATGAGTTTAAAAAATCCCTGTTCCAAGTCAATATTCGTCAGAATTTACGAGTTCCTTTTTCCGAAATTTAAAAAAAGAGAGTGCTTCAAGTAATTTTTAGAGTAGAAGTAGTATTTCGAAAAGGAAACATTTCTAAATTATAATATAATTTTTATAAACATTTTTCGTTAAGAATTTACCTTTTTTTTTCTTGAAATTGCATTTTCAAGAAAAAAAAATGTAAATTCTTAACGAAAAATGTTTATCCTTTTAAAAATATAACTAGTTTCTTCAAAATCAATTTTTTAACTAAAAATTTAACTATTCCAGTGGAAAATATAACTATTTCGGGTGGAAAATTGACCTTTTCTAGTTGAAAGTTCAAAAATTTGGATCTTTGAAAGTTAGTCTCCTTATTTAAAAATTCTTCTTTTTGGTTAAAAATTAAAGTATTCCAGTTAAATATTCGTAATTTTAGATTAAAATTAATCTGTTGGGTTAGAAATAAATTTACTTGGTTGGAAAACAAACTCGTCTGTTGAAAATTTTAATTTTTTAAATTGTCGATTGATCGTTTTGATTGGAAATTAATTTCTTTAGTTAAAAAATGAGCTACACATTTTAATCCTATAATTTCGCACTAATAATTTTTTTTAAACTTTCAAAACAATAAATAATTTACTCGGCTACAAGTTCTTATAATTTAAATTGGCAATTTTACATATTTTTCTCATAGAAATCACTTTCAAAAGAATATTTATCGTTTTTTCACTTTCTTTCATTTTTAATCAACAAACAATGATTTTTCAACCATATAGTTATATTTTTAACCAAAGGGATGGATTTTAAACTAAAATGATGATTCTTAGACTGGAAGCGTTAAATTTTTATTTAAAAAATAATTTATGATCAAAAATAATTATTTTTCCACAAAATACTTGAATCCTCAACCAAGAAGACGAACTTTTAACAAAACAGTTGACTTTTTAACAAAGTAGATTAAATTTTAATGAATTAGTGAATTTTTCATCCATAAATATCATTTTTTAACTAAGATGCCTAATTTTTTACCAATAAATATGAATTTTCAATTAAAAGGATACAACATATTAGTTCAATTTTGAACCAAAGAGATGAATTTACAACTAAAATTATGCATCTTTAGACAAAAAAATTAATTTCTAACCAAGGAGTTCTACTTTCAAACAAATTAGTTGAATTTTTAATCAAAAAGATTGATAAAAAAAGGATAAATTAAAAAAAAACGTGAATTTATAAAACAAATAGTTGATTTTTTCACTCAAAAAAATAAATTGACAATCAAAAATGGAATAGTTAAATTTTTGTAAAGAAATTCATTGTCAACAAAAAAAGGGTGGACTTTTCAACAAAATAGTAAAATCTTTCACCAAAATAGTACAATTTTCAAACAAAAAGATAAATTTTTAAGTAAGCAGATTAATTTTCTTCCAAAAAAGACGAATTTCTACTAAAATACATCAATTTTAAAACCAAGTATAGTTGGATTTTCAACAAAATATATCCATTTTCATCCAAGAAACACAAATTTTCGTGAAAAATAAAATTGTTAAATTTTCAGTAAAAAAATTTCATTTTTAAACTAAAAAAAAAATTTGCGACCGATTAGTTGAACTTTGAAGTAAAAAAGATAAATTTACATTATAAGAATTAATACGATAGTTTTCAACTACAATACAAATTATTTTCAACCTGAGTGATTACTTTTCAACTAAAAAAGATAAATTTGCAATAAAAAATGGAACATTTTTTTAACAAAACAAAAAGTATTTACAACAAAATAGTTCAGTTTTTAATGAAAAAGATGAATTTTTAATTAAAATAAATGACATTTTTAACAAAATAGTTGAATTCACAACAAAATAGTTAAATTTTAAATAAAAAAAAATAGTTTGCAAGTAAAAGTCTTGATTTTCAAGCAAAAAAAGCCAAATTTCTACCAAAATCATGAATTTTCAACAAAAAATATTAGTTGTCGATTCAAAAAGAAGAATTTTCCACAAAATGACTCAAATGTTTGTGAAATAAGTGAACTCTTTGTTAAATCTTTTTATTCTATCTTAAATCTTCACGAAAGATAAAAAATCTTTCGAAATTTATTGAAATCTTTATGAAACATTTCTTAAATCTTAGAAAATCTTTGCGAAATATTTCAAATATTTTTGAAATATTTCATAATATTTCTGAAATTAAATATTGAAACATTCAGGAAATCTTTAAGTATTTCTGAAATATTTTTAATTTATCTGAAGTCTTTGCTGAAACTTTGATAACTTTTGGAAAACATTGAAACTTTTGCGAAAAATCTATAAAAATATCTGTGAAATTATGAAAATCTTTGAAATAATTAAAGTCTTTGTGAAATCTTTGGGAAATCATTGAAATTTTTGGACATTTTTGCGGAGCATTTAAAATATTTCATGAAATTTGTCAAATTAATGAAATTTTCGGGAAATCAATTTAAGTCTTTGTGAAATCTTTTAAATGTATCCGCAATTATTCAAAATATTTGTGATATTTTTTTTTTAATCTTCAGGAAATCATTCTAATAAGTGAATTCTTCGGAAGTCTTTGTAAAATATTTGATATATTTCGAAATATTTGGTAATATTTGCGAAATTATTGAAATTTATGTGAAATCTTTGAAGTTTTAAATTATTCTTTTAAATCTATCAAAAACTTTTGCGAAATATTTAAAATCTTTAGAAATCTTTGCAAAATTTTTTAAATATTTTTGAAATATTTGGTAAGATTTGAAGAGTTTTTAATGGAATACACCCTAAATTTTTATTAATTTATAATGAATTCTTTTAATTGTAAATTTTTAAAAGTTTTTATTTAATTGATCTTGAGGATCAATTAATAAGTTGATCAAAGGATTTGAAATATTTTAATGTATTTTTTTTCAAATTTCTGGGCATCACAAATGATTTAAAATATTGGAGGGTATTGTTAAATATATTTTAAGAAATTTTATGATTCTTCGAACTTTTTTTTTTATTTTTTTCAATAGCCTGAAAGAATTTCAAAGACTTTGAAATATTTGAGGGAATTTTAAAAGATCCAAAGGCATTTTCAAGAGATTTAAACAATTTCAAGGTTTTTAAAATGGTTTCATTAATTTAAAGGTATTTTAATATTTTAATGAATTTCAAAGAATCTATTCACAAAAAGTGAGGGATTTCGTAGGGTTTAAAAGATTTGAAGATATTTTAAAATATACTTTGCAATTTTATTTAGAATTTGACATGAATTCTTCTTAATTTATCCTGAATTCTTTTTAAAAATTCTAAATTCACTCAATTCAATGAAGTTTTAACATTTTTAGCAATATTTTTGCATTGTTTTCAATTCACTTAAATGCTTTTTAATAAATTCAGCTTGATGTTGTATGAAATTTTTCGAATTCTTCTAATTTTTTCTAAATTCCTCTCTATTCCCTCAATTTTACTAAAAATCCTGAACTCTTTTAGATTCTTGGGAATTCTCTTGAATTTTTAAAAAATGAATTTACTTGAATTCTTTTAAATTTACTCAATTCCACTTCATTCAATGGATTTTTTTTTTAATTTTCAAAAGTTTTTATTATTCCTAGATTCTTTTAACATCACCTTCAATTCTTAGGCATTTCGTCAAATTCTTTTGAATTCCCTTGAACGTTTCGAATCTTGTTTCAAACTTACTGAATTCAATGAAATTTTTTAATATTTCTAAGTTGTTTTAAATTCATTTGATTTTTTTTTTTATTCGTGTGATCACAGATTTCTTTGGGAACAATTTCCAACGTAGAAGAAGCTGTTGAATGGTTAAGTTACACGTACCTTTTTGTACGAATGAGACTCAATTACCATGAATATGGAATTGAGCGACGAACAATTGAGGAGGATCCAAATTTGGAATGCAAGCGAAAGGAACTTATCGATTCATCGGCGAAAGCGCTCGATAAAGCCAAAATGATTCGTTACAATGCGCGCACTGGAGATCTCAGTGCCACCGGTATGCCTAACAATTTTATTTATTTATTTAATTAAACAAAAAATAATCATACAATATTGAGCACAGATTTACGCGATTTATGTTTAACTGTTTTCAGATTTAGGCCGTACATCAAGTCACTTTTATCTCAAGTATTACACAGTCGAAATGTTTAACGAACTGATGAAACCCGTGATGACCGAAGCCGATATTCTGGGAATGATTTCTCGCTCTCATGAATTTGAGCAATTAAAGGTAGGCTCTACTTTTTTTTTTTTTATTTTGATAATCATAGGCCTCGGATTCACAACACTATTCACACTATTTCATAATTTTTTTTTGCGGCCACATTATTTTTCTACTGTTTAGAAAATGAAAAATTACACTTAAGACACTATTTTCTCAACATAAAATTATTTGCTAATGCCACTATTGCTTTACTTTTCCATAAAAAATAATTGGTAACTTCTTCGCTAATTGGTCTAATCAAACTAATCAAACACTTAAACTTTCAACGAAAGTGTTAAATTTTTAATTTACAAAATTAATTTTCAGCGTTAAAAATTGAATTTTAAATTTAAAAAATGTATTATTTTAGATATCAACTACAATTGTTTTAATTTAAAATTTAGAAGAAAAAAACAATTGAATTTAAACAATGATTTTCATCATTTTGGTTGAAAATTATTTTTTTTTTCCTGGAAAATTCAATAGTTTGGTTACCAATTTTTTTCTCTTTTAAGTACAAATTAAAATCTTTTTTTCACTTGAGAAACCGGGATATGACAGTGAATTTGTTTTTTGACCGGGAATTTTACAAAATTTGTAGAATAAAAATTTTGTCCAACTTTGATTTCAGCCGTTTTTAAATAATTTTCTAAATTGTGATTTTTAGCAATTATTATATCATTTAGTTCCGATTGCTTAATTCGAAAATCTTTCACTTAAAAAAATTTCCATTTTAGATTTTTAATTTTTAAGCATATATCCCGGTCGCCGGACCGGGAAACCGGGAATTTTACGAATTTTCAGAAGAAAATTCTGCCCAAGTTCGATTTTAACTGTTTTTAAAATAATTAAAGTGCAGTTTTGAGGATTTAAACAATTAAATATTAAAAGCAGTTGAAGTTGAAAATTTTGGATAAAAAACAGTTTTATTTCATCAACTGTAAATATAAATAAATAAATAATTTTAAAAATGGATCTGTACTCTAAGTATAGAAATCTGAACAATAATTGATTTGACCAAACAATTCTAGATAAGAATTCAAATTAATATATCATTTATTCCGATAATTTTATTTTTAAATAAAAATTTTCATGATTTATTTATATTAAATTATTATTTTTTTAAATTAAATTTAATAAATAAATTTAATAATATATTATTTCTATTAATTTTTTTAGCTATTAAAAAATGTAAACGTGCGTTTTACTATTTTCAACTTAAAAATAAATCCATGACAATATAGTCATAATTAAAGGTTTTTATTAAATTTCAAATGTTGTGAGACTAAATTATTTAATTTTTATTCCATTTAATTTGAAACTTGTAATGTAGAAAAAGAATAAGTATTTGATATTTAGCAATATTTCATAATTAAAATTTTAATTGTTCTATGTAAAAAGTGTTTAATTTATTAGTGAAATTGTTAAATTTTGACGCATAAATAACAATTGAACACTTATTATTTGTAGAAAAAAATTGAGTAATTTTAAGAGATATGTAGAAGTTTTGAAAAGATTCAAAATTAATTAAAAACTTGAAATTATTTTTAAATCTCTTAAAATCTTCATAAACTTTCTGTTACAATAATTTTTCAAATTGAAAAGTTATTTTCAATTTTCCTAAGAATCTTACGGAAATTTTTATTCTTTTGTAGTCTTTCACAATTCTTAAAAAAATTCTAAATTTTTTGTTTGAAATCTGTAAAAATCTAAATTTTATTTTAAATTCGGCTGTAAGTGTTTCAAATTATTTCAAGTTCTAAATTTAATTCGAATCTTTTTAAAACTTCTAAATATCTCTTAATATTACTCTAATATTTTTACAAATAATAAGTGTTCTCTTGTCACTTATAAATTCAAATTTAATTTTTTTTTTAAATTGCAGGATTTTTTAAAAGTTATAGAAAAAATTCAATTCATTTTGAAATATATTTAAAAGTTCTGACAAAAACTTCAAATATGATTTTGAATTTGGAAAAATTTGAAACCACTTCTAGATTTTTCAAGATTTTGAAATAAAATTTTAAAGCTTTTGAAGGATGCCTAGACTATATTTAGTTGAAAATTAATTTTTTTGCTGGAAAATTCAATAGGTTGGTTACCAATTTTTGTCTCTTTTGATTACAAATTAAAATCTTTTTTTTTTTACAGAAGTATCAACTGTTACATTTTTTATCGAAAATTAATATTTTTTGGTTTAAAGTTTAACTATTTGGATGAAAGATAAACTTTTGTTGTTGTAAAAGAGTAATTTTTTTATTAAAGACTCATCATTCTTTGTTCAAACGTTTTGTTTTGACATGAAATTGCACTATGAAATCCAGTTCAATTTTCAATTTTCTAAATTCAATATTTCTTTACTTTTCCCAAAAAAATATTTCTCAACATCTTCGCTAATTGTTTAAAAATTGTATTAATGGCTGAATTTTGAACAAAGTTGTTCATCTTCGATTAAACAATTAAATTTTCAACGAAATGGTTAAATTTTTAATTTGAAAAATTAATTTTTAGCGTTAAAAGTTGAATTTTTAATAAAAATGTAATATTTTATATTTCAACTAGAAACATTTTAATTTAAAATTTAAAAAAGAAATTGAATTTAACCAATAAAGAATAATTTTAACAAACTAGTTAAATCCTCAACTAAAACAGATTACTTTTCAACCAAACTGTTAAATTGTTAACCAAAAAATTGATTTTATGCTAAAAAAGAAGAAACTTGTATAAAATGTATAGATTTTTAACCAGATTGTTACATTTTTAACCAAAGGGGTTGATTTTCTACACAAAAAACAAACTTTCAACAGACTCCATGAATTTTCTGCTAAAAATAAGAAATTTTCAACCAATATTAAAATAGTTAAATTTCCAGTAGAAAATCTGATATTGCATATTTTAATTTAAAAATATTGTTATTTAAAATAAATAAAAAAACAATTAAATTTAACCAATAAAGAAGAAATTTCAATTAGCGACTTGAATTCTCAACTAAAACAAATTAATTTTCAACAAAACAGTTGCATTATTAACCAAACAATTGTTTTTATACATAAAAACACGAATTTTCAACAGAATAAATAAATATAAAAAAAAGATAAATACATTTTCAACTAAAATGATTAATTTTCTATCGAAAAAGATAATTTTTCAAGAAACTTTTTGAATTTTCAGCTAAAAATGATCAATTTTCCACCAATAATGAAATAGTTCAATTTTCATTTAAGAAAATTAATTTTTAACCATAGACGAAATGATTTTTTTCACAAAACAGTTGAATTTTCAGGCCAAACAGACTACTTTTCTATAATCAGAAATTGAATTTTTAATAAAAAATGTAATAGTTTATATTCAAAGCAAAAAAGAGTAAAAATAAAATACAGTTAAATAGAACCATGATAAAAACGATAAATATATTTTCTACTAAATAGTTCAATTTCAAACTAAGAGTATTAATTGCCTATCAAAAAAAGACGAGCTTGTAAGAAAATGCATGAATTTTCAACAAAAAAGTTGAATTTTAACCTAAAAAGATTAAATTTCGAGCAAAAATCGAATAGTTACATTCACAGTCAACAAAATTAATTTGTTTTATCAAATTAAACGATTTTTCTGCAGAACTGTTTAATTTGTAAGCCAGAGAGACACGTTTTCTACAAATAGTTGAATTGCCAACAAAAAATGTAATAATTAAAATTTAAACCAAAGAGATTTTAAGTAAAGAACTGTTAAATACAACCAAAATACGAATTTTTAACAATATACTTGAATCCTGAACTAAAACAGAATAATCTTCAACCATGCAGTTCGATTTTTACATTTAAAAAAAAATTCTACCAAATAGTTTAATTTTAAACGAAGCGAACTAATTTTCCATGAAAAAGACGATTTTTTAAGAAAATACATGAATTTTCACCCAAAGATTTTAATTGTACACCAATTTCCCACCAAGTAGTTAAATTGTCTTTACAATTGTTTAGAAAGTAGTTCAACTTTCAACCAAAGAGTTGATATTTCAATAAACAGGATCTAAATTAAAATTTTTAAACAGTTTTAACCAACAAAGACGAATTTTCAACATAACAGTTGAATTTTCCAAAAATAAATATTAATTTTTTAACCGAATAATAAAATCTGGTAATAAAAAAAAACAGATGAATTATTATCGAAAAATTGAATAGACTTTTCAACCGAAAAAAATGAACATCCAGTCAAAAATAGTTGGATTTTATTATTTTTTATAGTTCGCATTTAAGTGGAAAAATATGAAAATGAGAAAGAGTGAGGCCTGCCATAAATAAATAGAAATTTTGATAAAAATAAATAATTTTGATAATTGATAATGATATAAATTTCATTAAATTTCTTTGATAATAAAGAAAGTTCGAAGAATCATAAAATTTCTTAAAATATATTAAACAAAATCATATCATTTAAATCATATCATAAAATTTGATAAATGAAATAAATTAATATAAAGTAGATAATTTTTAAAAAACATTTTAAATTTAATAAAAACCTTTAATTATGACTATATTGTCATGGATTTATTTTTAAGTTGAAAATAGTAAAACGCACGTTTACATTTTTAATAGCTAAAAAAATTAATAGAAATAATATATTATTAAATTTATTTATTAAAAAATAATAATAAAAATTTAACCATTTCGTTGAAAATTTAACTGTTTAATCGAAGATGAACAACTTTGTTCAAAATTCAGCCATTAATACAATTTTTAACCAATTAGCGAAGATGTTGAGAAATATTTTTTTTGGGAAAAGTAAAGAAATATTGAATTTAGAGATAGATTAAAAAAATAGATTAAAAAAGAGGCTAAAAATTTAGTTACCCCTTCTCCAGATGTACCACTTTTAAAAAAAAAAGTAGGTCAGTGCATCATCAATATTATATTTTGATAAATAATAGAAATTTGATAATAATAAATTTTGTAGACTAAAGAATAACAATTTTAATTGTACATTCAAATTAGTTTTTAATACATATAAAATGTTATTACACTATTTTTTTCTAATTTTGTGAAATTATTTACCCTATTTTTGATCTCTAAAGTGAATCCGAGGTCTGTAATAATATTTTTTACATTTTTTTTTTATTTTTATTTTTATCCAGGTGAGAGACGATGAAATGGATGAATTGGATGAACTGCATATGAATTATTGCGAGGTGATTGCTCAAGGAGGAGTCGAAAATATTCATGGAAAAGTGAACGTTCTCATCCAAACTTATTTATCAAGGGGACGAATAAAGTCGTTTTCACTAATCTCTGATCAAGCTTATATAACTCAGGTAAATTTTTAATATCTCTATTAGAGAGAATGTTTTTTTTTTTTTAATGTCAGCGAATTTTCTCTAGAGTTTACTTAATTATTTGTTTTTAATTTTAATATAAAATTAAATAATCATGGTTTTTCATTTGTAAAATTAGCTTTATATTACTTGATATAACTTTTGTTAAAAATTCGTTGTTTTTTTTCGTAAATTAATTTTTACAACTGAAAATTTAATTATTTTAATACATTTGGATTTTTAATTTACATCGCTTTGTTTTAAAATTAACTTTTTCAACTGAATATTTTACTTTAATTTTTTGGTTTAAAATCCTTATTTTTTACTTAAATTTGGATGAAAGCTAAACTTTTTTTGGTCAAAAACTTTTTTTGTTTGTTCAAGGCTTATTATTTTAATTGAAAATTTATTTTAGATGAAAAGTTAACTATTTTGTATAAAATTCGTTTTATTTAGCTCAAAAATTTTATTTTTATTTCAATTAAAAATGTCTTCCTTTTGGTTAAAAAATCAAATATTCCAGGCGAATATTAAACTCTTTGGTTAGAAATCATTTTCTTTGTTGATTCATTTCAATGAAAAATTCACGTTTTTTTTTTTTTTAATTTAACAAATTTGATAAAAATTCGTACTTCTTTGGTTGAAAATTAATTTTTTCAAATGAAAATTAAACTAATCCAGTGAAATATTTTATCATTTTTGTTAAAAATGCATCTCCTTATTAGTTGATAATTAATTTTATGTAATCGCAAATTTATCTACTCAATTTTTCATTCAAAATTGATTTTTTTAGTTTTAGATTCATTTATTTTGACGAAAATTTATCTTTTTTGGTTGAAAATTTTTATTTTCGTGAAATTTATCTACTCCAGTTCAATGTTCCATTATTTTATTTAAAAATTTATATCTTTTAGGTGAAATTACATATATTTGGTTAAAAATGTCTCTTTTTAGTTTCCAAATTTTACGGTTTCTGTTGAAGATTCATTATTTTAATTGTAAAATCATCATTTTTATAATAGGTAAATTTTGAGTTTAAAAATTGGTTTTTAATTAAAGATACGAATTTTTCAATAAAATTATGGAACATTAAATTGAAGTATTTCAATTTTACGTAAAAACAATAATGTTTAACAAAAAAATATGAATTTTCAGTAAAGTACATGACTCTTAAACTAAAAAAAAAAAATGATTTTCTAACCAAAAAGTGAATAGGAAAATTTATAACTCAAGAAAATTAATTTCTAGCTAAAGATATGTATTTTTTAATAAAATGATTAAACTGCATTAGTTTAATTTTTAGTTAAAAAAATTAATTTTCAAACAAAGAAATTGGAATTTTTATCATATTTGTTAAATTTTCAACAACAGCAAATTATTTTTAATCAAAGAGTATTAAATCCATCTGCAATATTTGAATTTTTAACCGAAAAAATTATTTTTTAACAGAAAAAAAAGTTTGCCTTTCATCCATGTAGTTGAATTTTCAAGCAAAAAAGATGAATTCTCGACGTAAAATCTAATATTTGATACTTCAGCCAAAAAATATTTAATTTGGATTGAAAAGAGAGAAAAAAAAAGTTGTAATCAAGCTATTGCAAATGAAAAAAATGTTAATTCTATATAAGCAGCCGTCATTGGTTGACTAGTTTTCATATTTATTAATTTATTTCAAACAAATTAAATGTATTTATTACCATAAAAGATGGCTTTTTAACAAACTACTTGAATTTTCAACAAAATAATTAAATTTGTAACATAAAAGTTAAATTTTCAACCTAAAAAGACACACAAAAAAAAAGAATTTTAACAAAAGAAAACGAATTTTCAACAAATAAAGATTTTCCACTCACGAAAGAAAGAAAAGTTTATCTAAATTGTTGAACCTTCAAGCCAAAAGACGAATTTTTCTTTAAAAATATTGAATTTTAAAACAAAAAATATGATTTTTGTGCAACAAATTAATTTTCCACGAAACTGATGCATTTTTACCCCCAAAAAAATGAAATTATTTTTTTGTTTAAAAAAGAAGAATTTTTAACTTAAGAAGATCATTCTTAAAAAAATGGAAATTACATTTTCAGCTAATAAATTAATTTTTAATCAAAAGTAGTTGAATTTTCAATTAAAGAATAAAAATTTGCAACAAAATTTAAATGTTTAAACCAAAAAGTTGCATTTTCATAAAATAATGAAATTTTTACTAAAACAGACGAAATTTTCAATCAAAAAGATAAATTTTCAAAAAAATAGTCGATTTTTCTGTTAAAAAAGATTTTACTTGAGTTTTCACGATCCAGATATGAATTTTTTAACAAGAAATAAGTTTCTATGAAAGAATTAAAATTTTTAATCCAAAAAGATGAATTTTTAACCATAAAGGATGAGTTTTTAACCACATTGTATTCTCTGCAAAATAGTTGCATATTTATAAAAAAAAAAAGATTAAATTTGTCTAAAAACAGATGAATATATTTTTTTTTATTAAAAAAAAATAGTTGAATTTTCATCCAATAAAGATTACAGTTGACTCTTTTTATGATCAAAATCTGAATTTTTTAACAAAAAATAAGTTTCTGCAAAAAAAAAATTGAATTTTCAATCTAAAAAGACTTTTTCAGCCAAAAGGATGTATTTTTATTCAAGAAAGATGAAATTTCTTCTAAAACAGATGAACTTTTTAATCGACAAGACAAATTTTCAAAAAAAGAGTTAAATTTTCATCCAAAAAGTATTTAAATTACTTTTCAACATTAAAAAATGAATTTTAATCAAAAAGTAATTTTTCTACGAAAAAAGTTGCATTTTTAACCCAAAAAGGACGTTTTTTGAAGAAAATTGTGCAATTTTCAACCAAATTATAAAATTTATAACGAAACAGATAATCTTCAGGACAAAGGTTTTGCGAATTTGCAAAATTATGTCTTGAACCCCCCCACCCCTCCCCCGCAGCTGTTATGTTATCCAAGAAATATGGAATTTCTCGTAAAACAAATTAAATTTTAATTTTTAAATTATTTAATAGCCGAATTTTCAACCAAATAGTATGATTTTTCAATGACAAAAAATTTGAATTTTCAAATAAACAGTTGCATTTTTATCCAAGAAAGATATAATTTCTGCTAAAGCAGGTGAATTTTTAAGTCAAAAAGACA
The DNA here is from genome assembly GCF_010883055.1 of Belonocnema kinseyi. Classification (NCBI taxonomy): domain Eukaryota; kingdom Metazoa; phylum Arthropoda; class Insecta; order Hymenoptera; family Cynipidae; genus Belonocnema; species Belonocnema kinseyi. The sequence continues at coordinate 27,964,044 of NC_046660.1, forward strand.
CACTTTTAAAAAAGAGGTAAAAATTTGAACCAAATAGTTTCATTGTTATTTAAGAAAGATGAAATTTCTTTTTAAACAGACGAATTTAAAAAAAAAAGACTTTTGAACAAAAAAAAAGCATGACTTTTTAACAAAATTGTTAAATTTACAACCAAACGGTTGCATTTTTGTTAAAAAAAGTGAAAATTTTACTAAAAAAAAAAAGCAATTGTCCCAGGAAATAATTGAATCTTCAACAGTACAGGTGCATTTTTATCCAAGAAAGAGGCAATATTTCTAGTTTGCAGAAAAAATAGTTTTCATCCAAAAAATATTCCAGTTGACTGATCAAAATATGAATTATAAACAAAATTTTAATGTTTTACGAAAAGAGTTTTAATGTCTAACCCAGAAAGATGAATTTTCAACAAAACAGTTGAATTTGCAAACAAAAATGATGTCCTTTTAAGAAAATTGTTAAATTTTCAACCAAATAATAAAATTGGTAACTAAATCCCCCCTGAGCTGCTACGTTTTTTAACCCTTAGTGACCACACTGCTGTGGAGGAACACGCTGACCACACTTGGGTCTAAAACACCCAGGCGACAAAAATCGCTATAAAAAAAAAACTTTGAATATTTTTACTTGAAATTTGTTTAGAATTTCTCAAGAAGTTACTTTACAAGATCATGTAGGTCGTATTGCCAAAAATTATATTCAAATATGCTTTAAAAAATGTGGAAGTCCAAAAAGTAGAAAAAAGACTATTTTCTTTTAAAAATTCATAAGTTTTTTTAATTTTCGATATTAAGGGCTAAAAATTTAGTTACCCCTTCTCCAGATGTACCACTTTCAAAAAAAAGTAGGTCAGTGCATCATTCAAAAAGTATATTTATTTTGAGGACTGAATGACGGCAAAAAAGGGATAAAATAAATCATGCGTTTTTGTCAAAATACTCTAGTGTATTACTTGTTATAAAAAATAATTTTACAAAATATTGATGAATTCTTAAAATTAAACATAGTAGGCATGAAATTGAGACAAAATAAAGTGATCTTCTTTTTAATGTATGTTACTTTATTGTATGTTACAACTCAAAACGTTAAACCGTATCTCACCACTCCATCAAAAAGCACTGCTTTAAAACGCTATGCCTTTTTAAAAATTCTGACATTGAAAAATATACTTTCTAAACTTTATTATTTAACCTGAAGTCAATATACGCTAAAATATTATTGACTTCAAAAATATTATATCTCTTTCGAACGTACTGACCACACTTGGGTCCAAAAGACCCAACTCAATTTTTAAAAAGCTGTTAAAAATAAACTGATAGTCCCAGTGTCATGCTAAACATCCAAAAGCGTAGTTAAACTCTTCAACTATCGACGAATGTTGCAATAGACCTGTTCCTTTTGCATTAAGGTACTTAAAATTTCATTACAAAAGACCTCTGGGTACCGAAGACCCATGTGTGGTCACTAAGGGTTAAATATGGTCCCTAATTTTTTTTAAAAATGTTAAACATGCTCTAACTACTTTAAAAATGGCAAATATTCTCTATTTTGCAGAATGCTGTTCGAATTTGCAGAGCTTTATTTGAAATTGTCCTGCGAATGACCAATGCAATAATGTCTGGTCGTCTTCTTGAAATGGCTAAAATGCTGGAATTACAACAGTGGGATCACATGAGTCCTCTGCGTCAATTTTACTGCTTACCAGCAGAAGTCATTGAAAAACTGGAAGAGCGAAATCTCACCGTCGAGAGATTAAAAGACATGGATGTTGGAGAAATTGGTAAACATTTATTCTCTCTCTCTCTCTTTCTCTCTCTAATATCAAATTTTTGATCTTTGAATCCAGAAAATATATATTTACTTTTTACATAAAATTTCCTCGTAGGTAATATTTTGCGTAATCACAAAGTAGCGGCACTGCTGAAGAAATGTTGCGAAGAATTTCCAGAAGTGGAAATCGAGGCGAATTTGCAACCTATCACGCGAACAGTTTTAAGAATCCGTTTGAAAGTCGCTCCACGATTTCGCTGGAATGACCGAGTTCATGGAAAAACGTCCGAAGCTTTTTGGTTGTGGATTGAGGATCCGGATAATAATGTGATTTATCATTACGAATATTTTATCGTGACTAGGAAGAGTGTGAGTAAAAAGAGACATTGGTCATTTATAATTTTGTATTTTAAGTTTAAATGAGTTAAATTCTCAAACAAAATAAATTCATTTTTAACGAAAAATTTGCACTGTTAAGAAAAAAAAAAATAATAATAAAGATTAAATTTTTACCAAAAGAGATGAATTACAGGTACAAAATACAGGGTGGCCGCTAGACCGGGAAACCGTGAAATGACAGTGAATTATCTTTTACCGGGAATTTTACAAATTTGTAGAAGAAAAATCTGTTCACTTTTGATTTTAACAATTTTTTAATAACTAGTTGAATTTTTATTTTTTTCAATTATGCTATTATTTAGCTTACAGTGCGCAAATGTTTAAAATTTTAGATAAAAAACATTTTTATTTAATGAATAAATACATTTTTTTTAATTTATCTGTACTTTAAGTAATCAAAAGTGAACAAAAACAATTTGACAAAACGATTTTAAACCAGCTCAAAAAGATTAAGCTAATGTGAACGAGTGACTGAAAGTTTATAAACTATTTTCAACTTAAAAATAACTTCATAATAATATGTTCTTAATTAAAGGATTTTATTAAATTAAAAATATTGTTTCAGTATAAAATATTCAGTTTTAACCCATTCAATTTGAAATTTTCTATTAAAAAAAAAGATTAATTATTGAATATCTAGTAATATTTGAATTTTTTTTTAAGACAAGTAAATTGAAACCTGGAATCGTTAAAATTTCGAAAAATGCTTAATTTGCAAGTGAAATTTTTTAATTTTGATGTATAATTTACTTATGAACATTTGTAGAAAAAATTTGATCAATTTAAAAATATATTTAGGAGTTTTAAAAAGATAAAAAATTATCATGCAAATTTTGGAAAGTTTTCTTCAAATCTTCTAGAATCTTTTTTGAAAATTTGGTTTAAATCTTTAAAAAAAACCTTTTTAAATATTCTCTTAAAATAATTTTTCAAAATGAAAAATTATTTTTAATTTTCCTACGAATCTTCAGAAAATGTTTTTATTCTTTTAAGGTCTTTCATAATTCTTGAAAACAATCTAATTTTTTTATTTAAAATCTGCGAAAATCTACATTTTGTTTTATATTATAAAAAATTCAATTCATGTTGACAGATATGTCGAAGTATTGAAAACATTTCCAAAATAATTTTAAATTTAAAACAAATTTAAAACAACTTCTAGATTTCTCAAGATTTTGAAATAAAATTTTGAAGCTTGCCATGGATGTTTAAACTGTTTTAAAAGAAAATAATTGAATTTCTAATTAAAGAAGTTTTCAGTTAAACATTTTTCAATTTTACAATATTTGATGTTTCTAGCTTAAAATTCCTTAAAATTATATAATTTAAAAAATTTTTAAATTCATTGATTGATTTTTTAATTGAGAGCATAGAAAATGATACCGTGGATGTATATTTTTTAAATTAAAAAATGTTAGTACCTTCAATTTTACACGCGTAAATTATTAAGCATTTGCATACAACATTTTTTTATAGACCGCGAAAAATGTTTGCGAACCAGGAAAAACCGGGAATTTATTTCGTCGATTAAAACGGCTACCCTGTAAAAAGATTCATTTTCAACGAAAAATTTGCATTTTTAAGGGGGAAAAAAATTAAATTTCTACTGAAAGAAATGAATTTTCAAATAAAAATGACGGAATTTTCAAGAAGGGTTGAAATTTTAACCAAGAAAGATTTTCCAGTTAATTAAAAAAAAAAAAAAGATGTCATGAAATTGTTGAATTTCCCAATCAAAAAGAGGAGCCCTGTACAAAACAATTAATTTTTTAATTTTTAGAAACGATTTTTCGAAAAAGGAGTTTAATTTGGAACCAGACAATATAAATTTTCAACGAAATGGTTAAATTTTTGGTTGAAAAAATTATTTATTCAGCCTGAAGAGTTGAGTTTTCAATAAAAAATGTTATATTTTATATTTTGATTAAAAAATATTATTGTATCTAAAATAAAAATCAAAAAGATTATCTTACTACCAAAAATAAAAATTTTCAAAAAGATAAATGAATTTTCAATAAGATAAATACATTCTTAACCAAAAGGAATATTTTTTCACTAAAAAAGAACAAATTTTCAACAATACATATCAATTTTTATTTACATTTTCAACCAAAAGAATTTATTTTCTACTGAAAAAAGGAACTTTTAACCAAATTCATAATTTTCTACTAAAAGTTATACATTTTCAACCAATAATAAAATAGTTAATTTTTCAATTAAGAACATTAATTTTCAACCAAAAATGAAATGAATTTTCAACAAAAGAGTTGGTTTTTCGACTAAATAGTTGAATTTTCAATTAAATGATTAAATTTTTGTTTAAAATAATCATTTTAAACCTAAAAAGATCAATTTTCAATAAAAAATTTAATAAGAAAAATATTTTAACTAAAAAATATTCTGCTCTTAACTAAAAAACAATTTAATTTAACCGATAAAAACGAATTTTCAACCAAAAGGATTAATTTACTACGAAAAAGTAGGAATTTTCAACAAAATACATACATGAGGAAAAAATATTTTAATCTAAAATAAAACATAATTTAATGTAACCAGTAAAAAGGAATTTTCAACAAGCGACTTGAATCCACAACTAAAACAGATTAATTTTCAACCAAACAGTTTTTTTGTTAAACAAAAAATTAATGCATTTTAAAGAAGATAGTTTCATTTTTATTTCAGAAAATTAATTTTCAACCAAAAATTAAATGAATTTTGTAACTAAATAGTTGAATTTTCAACCAGGGAAATGCATTTTCAATAAAATAGTTTAACTTTTGACGAAATAGTTGAATTTTATACCAGATTCATTAATTTTTGAGAGAAAAATATGAATTTCGTGCATAACACTTCAATTTTCAACAAAAATGTTCATTTTCAATCGAAGCAGATTAATTTTTAACCAAAAACTGTTAAATTTATAACCGAAAATATATAATTTATAGAAAAGAATGAATTTTCAAACCAAAATGAAGATTGTTCAACAAAATATTTGCATTTTTAAGCAAACAATTTTTTTTTTAGTCCAGAACAATAAAAATTTCAATCAAATTGTTGAATTTTTGAGTCAAAAACACGAATTTTGAACAAAACAGTTGAATTTTCTACGAAGAAGATTGATTTTCTACTAAAAATTACAGATTTTCAATACATTTTATAATTTTGTAACCAAATAGTTGAATTTTTAAACCGTAAATACTAATTTTCGACAAAAAAGTTCATTTTCAACCAAGAAATTGAATTTTAAACCAAGTTGTTCCATTTCTAGTTTGAAAGATAATTATTTAACTGTAACAGTTTAATTTTCAAAAAAAAAAAATATATTATAGTTAATAGTTCAACCAAATAAAATTTTATTTAACAATAAAAAGCATTAGAATTTAAACAGTAATTTAAACAAAATATATAAGTTTTCATCAAGGTAGATACATATTTTAAAGCAAAGGGATTAATTTTCTAATAAAAAAGACGAATATTTAACAAAATACATTAATTTTCTACTAAAAAAAAAATAGATTTTCAAACAAAAATGAAATGGTTAAATTTTCAGTAAATTTGAACTTGCCCGACTGAAACTTTACAACCAATTTTCAGTTTTAAAATAAATTTAAAGTAATATACATGTTAATAATCAAAGGCTTTTATTATATTTAAAATATTGTTTCAGTCTAAAATTTGAAAATTAATAATTTTTCAATTAAGAAAAATAACAATTGCTTCATAATTCTTGTAAAATCAGTAATTGTAAATCAAATATTCAAAATTAAACTTTAAGGGTCACAATTTTAATTGTTCTTTTTGAAAAAATTTAATTTACAAGTAAAATTGTTTCTAACAAAAAATTTCGAAGCTTTTTAAGAATAATAAAAGACTTTGAAAGAATATAAAACATTTTCTTAATATTTCTAAGAAAATCAAAAGTAAATTTTCATTTTGAAAAATTAATTTTAAGAAAACATTGAAAAAGGTTTAAAAAGATTGTCAAAATTGCCGTAAAAGAATCTGGAAGATTTTAAGGAAATATATTTTATTTTCCAAGATAAAATAAGTTGTTTAAGAAGAATTCGAATAATTTTAAAAAATGTTTAAAAGTTCTGAAAAAAATAGAAAAATAATTTAAAATTCGAATAAATGTAAAACAGCATGTAGATGTTTCAAGGTTTTCAAATAAAATTTTGAAGTTTTTTTAAAGGATTTTTTAAACTATTTAAGATGATACTAATGTAACTTTTGATTTAAGAAGTATTTAATTTCTAACAGAATTGTAATCGTTCAATTATTAATATTTCTGGCATAAAATTGTTTAAAATGATTTTTACTTCAGTTTTTATTACTTCAAACGGGAAACTATTTAGCTTTAGAGTTCGAATTTTTTTTAATTTCATTGATTCGATAATAATTTAGCTATTTTTGTAGGTTTACAGTAATACAGAGCAGGAATTAGTGATGACTATCCCACTATCGGAACCACTTCCGTCTCAGTATTTGGTTAAAATAACAAGCGACCGCTGGCTCGGCTGCGAAGCGGTTCATCCTTTGTCATTCAAAGATCTCATTCTCCCCGATATTCATCCACCTCATACCGGTCTGTTTCAATTAAAATACTTTTTTTTTTTCTTTTTAATTTTTAATTTAGTAAATTTAGAGATACGTTCGCGCTAATACTAATATCTGAATTTACAGATCTTCTCTGTTTGCAACCACTGCCTGTCTCAGCATTAAAGGATTCGCGATTTGAGAAATTGTACAAATTTTCCCACTTCAATCCGATACAGACTCAAATTTTTCATTGTCTCTATCATACCGATAACAATGTTCTCCTTGGAGCTCCGACAGGGTCTGGAAAAACAATTGCCGCGGAGATCGCTATGTTTCGAGTGTTTAAACAATTTCCGGATCAAAAGGTAAGTCAAAAGATATTTTGGACATTTTCAAGAAAAATAGACGAATTCAAAAACAAACACTTTTATTTTAAACCTAAAAATACAAAAGAGAAATTTTCTCTACAACAATTGAATTTTAAAAACAAAAAATTAATTTTCCACGAAACTCATGCATTTTTATCTAACAAAAATGAAATTTCAAACCAAGACAGTTATTTTTTATTTTTTTTTTTTTTATACCAAAAACTGAGAATTTTCCACTAAACAAGATCAGTCTTCAAAAAATGGAAAAATTACATTTTCGGCTTAAACATTATTTAAAATGAAAAAAGGTTTTTTTTTTATAAAATTCAATTTTCAAGCAGACATAAGGCTTCAATACAAAAATTTAACAATATAGGTAAAATTTTATCCAAGAAGTTGAACTTTTAATTACAAAAGATGAATTTTCAACTAAAAATATAAATCTTTCAAAAAAAATAGGGCAACACTCATGCAAAAAAGGAATTTTCAACCAAAAAGTAGCATTCTCATTTTTAAAAAAACGAAATTTCTACTAAAAAAGATGGATTTTTAAATTAGATTTTTTTAAACAAAATAAAATAAGTTTCTATGAAAAAAATCAAATTTTCAATCCAAAAGGACGAATTTTTAACCAAAAAGGATGAATTTTTCAACAAAATACTTAAATTCTTTACAAATTCTCAACAGATGAATATTTGTCACTTAAGAAATAAATAAAAGTTTATCCAAATTATTGAATCTTTTCAAGCCAAATGGCGAATTTTCTATACAAAAATTGAATTTAAAAAAAAAGTATTTTCAGTAAAAAAAAAAATTTTACACGAAAATTATGCATTTTTATCGAAAAAAAAACGAAATTTTAAACCCAATTTTTTATTTTCTTCAGAAAAGGAGAATTTTCAACTAAAAATGATCAACCTTAAAAAAAGGAAAAGTTAGATTTTCAGTTAAAAAATTAATTTTAAACAAACAAAAAAATGGCTTTTCCACTAAACAGTTAAATTTTCAATCTGACATAAGCTTTCAATAGAAAAACAATGGAACAATGTGGTTTAACTTTTGCCCAAGTACTTGAAATTTCAATTAAAATATAATTATTTTTAACCAAATAATTAATATTTTAACCAAAGAGATGAATTTCCAACTAAAAATATAAATCTTAAAAAAAAAAACAGATTCCACCAAAATAGTTAAATACTCAACAAAAACGAATAGGTTTTAACCAAAAACTTGTATTTTTGTGGACAAAAAATTAAATTTTTTCTAAAACAGATGAATTTTAAATGAAAAATGATAAAATTTTCTTTAAAAAGTTGTACTTTCATCCAGAAAAGATTTCACTTTATTTTTCAATACCAAAATATAAATTTGAAACAATTTTCTACAAAATAGTTCAATTTCCAAACAAAACAAAAGAATATTCAACCAAAAAGCATGACTTTTTAACAACATTGTTGAATTTTTAACCGTACTGATGCATTTTTATTTTTATTAAAAGTTGAAATTTCTTCTAAAACAGATGAATTGAAAAAAAACTGAAAAATAATTGAATTTTCATCCAAAAAAGATTCCAGTTTACTTTTAAAGATCAAATTATGAATTTTTTAACATAAAATGAGATTCTACGAAAAAAAATTGAATTTTTAATCCAAAAAGACAAATTCTTGAACCAAAAATAATTAATTTTTGTATAAAAAGTTGAACTTTCAAAAAGACGAATTTTTTCAACCAAAAAGGATGAATTTTTCAAAAAAATACTTCAGTTCTTTACAAATTCTCAACAGATAAAGATTTTTCACTCAAGAAATAAATAACAGTTTATCCAAATTATTGAATCTTGAAGCCAAAAGACGAATTTTGTATACAAAAATTGAATTTTCAAACAAAAAATAGGTTTTTTCAGTACAAAAATTTGCTATCCACGAAAATGATGCATTTATACCCCGAAAAAATTGAATTTCAAACCAAGAAAATGATTTTTTTTTAACAAAAAAGGAGAATTTTCAACTAAAAAAGATGGTTTCTCAACAAAAGAATTCAATCAAATCTTTCAAGAAAAATAGTGGAATGTTCTGTTAAAAAAGAGTTCAGTTGTCTTTTCACGATCAAACTATGAATCTTTAAACAACAAATAAGTTTCTTAAAAAAATTGAAATTTCAATCCAAAAAGACGAATTTTTCCAACCAAATGGATGAATTTTTAACAAAATTGTTCAATTCTCTGCCAAATAGTTGTATTTTTACCCCAAAAATATTTAACTTCTCTTAAAACAGATGAATTTTTATTTTCTTTTTAAAGTTTAAAAAGAATAGATGAATTATCATCCAAAACAGATTCAAGTTTACTTTTCAAGATCAAAACATGAATTTGATGTTTCTACGAAAAAAATTGAATTTTTAATCCAAAAAGACGAATTTTTTCAACCAAAAAGGATAAATTTTTCAAAAAAATACTTCAATTCTTTACAAATTCTCAACAGATAAATTTTGCACTCAAGAAATAAATAAAAGTTTATCCAAATTATTGAATCTTGAAGCCAAAAGACTTCTCTAAAAAAATAAAATTTTTAAACAAAAAATAGGATTTTTCAATTAAAAAATTAATTTTTCACAAATATAATGCATTTTCATTTTTTTAAAAACAACGAAATTTCAAACCAAAAAAATTACTTTTTTTTACCAGAAAAGGAGACTTTTCAACTAAAAATGATCGATCTTAAAAAAAATGGAAAAGTTGCATTTTCAGTTAAAAAATAATTTTAATAAAAAAAAATGGTTTTTCCACTAAACAGTTAAATTATCAATCACACATGAGCATTCAATAATAAAAAAATTTAAACAATGTAGTTTAACTTCTACCCAAGTACTTGAAATTTCAATTAAAATATATTAATTTTCAAAAAAATAATTAATCTTTTAACCAAAGAGATGCATTTTCAACAAAAATATACGAATTAAGAAAATAGAGGTATGGAGACGAGTTTTCAAAAAAAAAAAAAAAAAATAGTTAAAGATTTAACCAAATAGTAAAATTTTCAAACTAAAAAGACGATTTTTTTCAAAGACAGGTAAATTGTCGACAAAAAAGTTACTTTTCAACCAAGAAAGATAAATTTTCAAACAGGAAGAATGACTTTTCTACCATAAATGAGGAATTTTTTAGCAAATAGTTATATTTTTCAAACATAAGTAGATTTGCAACAAACTATTTGAATTTCTAAACAAATAATTGAATTTTATGAGACTGGCAAAAACCTGGAAATTACCATGAATTTCTTTATATTTCAATAAAAAAAAAGATGAAATTTGCATTAAAAAAAATAATTTTAAACCCAAGAAACAAGAATTTTTCAACAAATAAAGATTTTTTCACTCAAGAAAGAAATAAAAGTTTATTTAAATTATTCAACTTTCATGTCAAAAGATTAATTTTCTTTACAAAAATTTAATTATCAAACAAAAAATTAATTTTTCACGAAAATGATGCTTTTTTACCTAACAAAAATGATATTTCAAACCAAGACAATTTTTTTTTTACCAAAACTGAGATTTTTCTACTAAAAATACAATTTAAAAAAAAAGATAAATTTTCAACATAATACTTGAATTTTCGGTTAAAAAAAGATTTCATTTGACTTTTCACGATCAAAATATAAATTTCTAAACAAGAAATAAATTTCTGTAAAAAGAAATTGAATTTTCAATCCAAAAATTTTATCCAAATTCGACGAAATCAAAAAAAAAATCCAAAAAGACGAATTTTCAAACAAAAAATATGATTTTTCAGTCAAAAATTGTAAACTTTCAATATAAATTATAATGATTTTTAAAATTGAAATGAACATGAAGGATTAACAAGTGAATAATAATAAAATTGATTTTACAAGACGTTTCGGAAACAGTTCAAAATGTAAGAAATTCCAGATTTTATAGTTAAAAATCAAACCATTTCAATAGAAAAGTCTTAGTTGTTAGTTAACTTTGTAAACTATTTTAAACTTAAAAATGACTTTAAAATAATATGTTCATAATGATCATTTATTATTAATTAATTAATTAAAAAAAAACTTTTTTAATGTTACAATTATATTTGTTATATTTAAAAACTTTTAATTTTTATGTAATATTTTGAAAAAATATTTAGAAAAGATTTACAAAATTGTGAAAAAGAATTTGAAAGATTTTAAGAAAATATTTTTTATTTCGCAGGATTTAAAAAAATTAGGAAGAATTTGAAAATTTTTAAAAGATGTAACTTCTGAAAAAATTTTCAAAATAATTTAAAATTTGTACAAATGTAAAACAACATGTAGATGTTTCAAAATTTTAAAGCTTTTAAAGATTTTAAAAGTATTTAAAATTAAAATCATTCAACTTTTAATTTAAAAAGTGTTTAGTTTCTAACAAAATTGTAATCGTTGAATTTCTAATATGTCTAGCTTAAAATTGCTTAAAATTATTTGCAGCACAGTTTTTATTACTTTAAATGGAATAATATTTTCATAATTATCATTGATTATTTATTAATTAATTCTTATATTCAAATTTATTAAATTTCAGATATTGTTTCAGTCTAAAATATGAGAATTTGAAATTTTTTAATTAAGAAAAATTCCTATTAATTAACATTTAGAAATATTTTACTGTTTATTTTAAATCAAACATTAGAAAACAAATATTCAAAATTAGGCACAAAAAAATTGAATGTTACAATTCTAATTGTTTTATTTGAAAACTTTTAATTTTCATCTAATATTTAGAAAAAATTAATTTTATGAGAATATTTAGAAAAGATTTACAAAATTTTCAAACAAAATTAGAAAGAATTTGAAGATTTTTAAAAGATGTAACGTCTGAAAAAATTTTAAAAATAATTTAAAATTTGTATAAATGTAAAACAACATGAAGATGTTTCAAAATTTTAAAGCTTTTTAAAGATTTTAAAAGTATTTAAAATTAAAATCATTCAACTTTTAATTTAAAAAGTGTTAGTTTATAACAAAATTGTAATCGTTGAATTTCTAATATGTCTAGCTTAAAATTGCTTTAAATAATTTGCAGCTTAGTTTTTATTACTTTAAATGGAAGAATTTTTAGGTTTAGAGATTCAATTTTTCAATTTAATTTACCGCAAAAAATATTTGCGAATCCGGATAAAGCCGGGAAATGACGTTAAATTTTTGTTAAGTGTTTAAATTAATTTAATCACATAAATTACATAAATACAAATAAAATAAGTAAAAAATCATCAATGTCATTACATAAAAAAATCCTCGGTCATTTCCTGGTTTTAAGCAATATTAAGCTAAAAATATTAAAAATTGAACGATTAAATTTTTGTTATAAACTGAAGACTTTTTAAATTAAAAGTTCAATTAATTTAATTAAAATTTTTTTTAAATCCTCGAAAAGCTTAAAAATTGTATTTCAAAATCTTGAAATATATTTTGTTTTACATTTATTAATATTTTTAATTATTTTTGAAATTTTTCATAACTTTTAAGCATCTTTTAAAATGATGCGAATTTTTCCTATTTTTTTTTTAAATTCTGCAAAATAAAAAATATTTTCTTAAAATCTTTCAGATTCTCTTTTGACAATTTGGAAAATCTTTTTAAGTTTCAAGTTTCTAAATTGAAATTTTTTGTATGCCCGACAATGTGACTTAAAATAAAATCACTAAAATTACCAAAAATAATTTAAGAATATTGTTTTTTTTTCTGTTGTCATAAGTAATGACGTTTTTTGCAATAAAATCACATTATTTTTTCGTTTTTCAATGAAAAATTGGATTTTACGATCAAAAAAATTACTTTTGATGCATTTCCTAACCATTATTTGTCATAAATATTAAATTTCAATATTTATATAATTTTAAATAAGCGCGGCAATAGTAACCAATCCGGGTTGCCGGCGTGACGCAAGCGCAGTTCTATAATCCATATTACGCCGGGCTCAGTAGTCAGTACTCAGTCTCAGTACCGCTCTAACCTTTGTTCGATCTGGGTTGAATGCATGCCTTTCGTGGGAATAATGTCGAATGTTAAAGTGGAACAACGCATAAACATGAAATTCCTGGTCAAACTTGGCAAAACGGCCACAGAAATTTACGGTTTGTTGAAAATGGTTTATGGTGATGACACTTTATCTCGGTCTCGGGTGTTCGAGTGGGTTAAAAAATTTAAGGAGGGACGGGAAGTGGTTGAAGACGTTCCCCGTCCTGGTCGTCCTTGTACATCGAAGACTGACGGCAATATTAAAAAAATTTGTGAAATTACTCGAAAAAATCGATGTCTGAGCATTCGAGCAATTGCTGAATTAGTGAACATTAATAAAGAAATTGTTCGACAAATTTTACATGAAAATTTGAAAACCACAAACAAATAATAAAATGCTCAATCCAAAGCTAGTAATTAGAAGAAATCTAAAAAGAATAGATCATCAAAGTGGCTCTTTGATCAGTCGGAAAATCCCTTTTTCAACGATTTTCCAATTATGGTGAGTTTAGCGGTGACAAAATCAGGGTCTACGAGAACTTAATTCTCAAAATTCCTTGATTTTTACCTCGGCGACTTTTTCGTTTTCCTTGATCATTATTATCCAAATACCAGCCTTTTAATCTTCTCATACTTTTTACATAGGATCCTTTATAAACGGAATAAAGCAGTATTTCAGATACAAATTTATTAATTTATTTTTTTTATTCTGTAAAAGATGGATTTTTAACAAAATACTTGAATTTGCAACCTAAAAAGACAAATTCTTAAGAAAGAAGAGTCATAGTTTACATTTCAATAAAAAGAAAAAGATGAAATTTATATGACTAAAAATAATTTAAAAACCAAAATACAAGAATTTTTCAACAAATAAAGATTTTTTAACTCAAGGAAGAAATAAAAGTTTATTTAAATTATTGCTTTTCCACTAAATATAAACAATTTAACAATATAGGTTAACTCATACCCAAGTACTTAAATTTCCAATTAAAATAGATTAATTTTCAATTAAAAATATACATAAAATAAAAGATAAATTTTCAAAATAATAGTTGAATTTTCGGTTAAAAAAGATTTCAGTTGACTTTTCGCGATCAAAATATAAATTTTTGAACGTGAAATAATTTTCTGTAAAAAAATGGAATTTTCAATCCAAAAAGTTTATCCAAATTATTGAACGTGTAAGCCAAAAGACGAATTTTCAAACAAAAAATACTTTTCAGTAAAAAATAATTTTACACCAAACTGGTGCATTTTTATACCAAAAAATGAAATTTCAAAACCAAGAAAATTAGTTTTTTTACCAAAAATTTTCAACTAAAAAAGATCAATCTTAAAAAAAGGAGCAGTTACATTTTCAGTAAAAAAAATTAATTTTAATCCAAAAAGGGGGGTTTCTATTATAAAGTTTACCCAAGTACTTGAATTTCCAATTAAGATAGAATAATTTAATTAATAATTAATCTTTAAACCAAAGAGTTGAATTTTCAACTAAAAATACAAATCTTCAACAAAAAAATGGTTTCTCAACAAAGGGATTCAATCAAATCTTTCAAACAAAATAGTGGAATTTTTTGTCAAAATATGGAATTTCTGTTAAAACAGATGCATTTTTTTAAGTTTTCAAAAAAAAGTAGATGAATTTTCATACAAAGAAGATTCCAGTTTACTTTTCAAGATCAAAATATGAATTTGATGTCTCTATGAAAAAATTGAAATTTTCAAACAAAAAATAGGATTTTTCAGTTGAAAAATTAATTTTCCACGAAAATTATGCATTTTTACAAAAAAAAAAACGAAATTTCAAATCCAAAAAATTACTTTTTTTTTACCAAAAAAGGAGAATTTTCTACTAAAAATGATCAATCTTTAAAAAATGGAAAAGTTAGATTTTCAGTTACAAAATTAATTTTAAAGCAAAGAAAAAGACTTTTTCACTAAACAATTAAATTTTCAAGAATTTTTAATAAAAAAAGATACAAATTTCTTTCAAAAGTTGTACTTCATCCACAAAATATTTTATTTTATTTTTCAAGACGAAAATATAAATTTTAAACAAAAGATAAATTTTCTACAAAATAGTTAAATTTTCAACAAAACAGCAGAATTTTCAACCAAAAAGTATGACTTTTCATTAAAATTGTTGAATTTTCAACCGTACAGATGAATTTTTATTTTTAAAAAAGCTGAAATTTCTTCTAAAACAGATGATTTTTGAAAAAAAAAACAAAGAATAGTCGAATTTTTATCCAAAAAAGATTTCAATCTACTTTTGAAGATCAAAATATGAATTTTTCAGCAAAAAAATAAGTTTCTATGAAAAAAAAATTGAATTTTTAATCCAAAAAGACGAACTCTTTTAACCAAAAAGGATGAATTTTTCTTTAAAAAGTTAAAGTTTCACCCGCAAAATATTTCATTTTTCAATACCAGAATATAAATTTTAAACAAAAATTAAATTTTCTACGAAATAGTTAAATATTTTTAAAAACAGCAGATTTGTCAACCAAAAAAAAACTTTCTAACTAAATTGTTGAATTTTCAACCGAATAGTTGTATTTTTATTAAAGAATGATCAAATTTCTTCTAAAACAGATGAATTAAAAAAAAAGTTAAATGTTCATCCAAAGAAAATTGTAAACAATGAGTCAATTGTTCTGCTGAATACTTAAACTTTTCAAATAGTTACAGTCTTGTAAAAAAAAAGGAAAAGAATATCACAATCCTATTGAAACACGTGAATTTGAAATAAAAAAGACAAATTTAAAAATTCATTAAAAAAATACATGTTTTAAACAAAAATTTAATTTTCTAGAAAATGTAGAATTTTCAAAAAAACAGTTGCCTTTTTATCCTAGAGAGATGCAATATTTCAACTAAAAAAGTTGAACTTTTAAATCAAAAAGAAATATTTTCAGAAAAATTAGTTTTCATCAAGAAAAAAAATTTTAGTTTAAATATCAGCAAGAAAATATTGACTTTAAACAAAAGTTTTATGTTTCACGAAAAGAGTGGAATTTTCAACACGAAAAAACGAATTAAAAAAAAAAAAAAAACAGTTGAATTTGCAACCAAAAAGGAAGTCTTTTTAAGAAAACTTCTAAATTTTCAACCAAGTAATAAAATTGATAACTAAGCCGATAATTTTCAAAAGAAAGTTTTTACGAATTTTCAAAAATTATGTACGCAATTTCCCAAAAATAGATTTTTTGTCAAATAAATTTTCAGGTGGTGTATATAGCGCCGTTGAAAGCTTTAGTCAGGGAACGAATCAAAGACTGGAAAGTGAGATTGGAGCAACAATTGGGAAAAACCGTTGTTGAATTAACCGGCGATGTATCGCCTGATATCAGACAAATTTCAAATGCAAGCGTGATTGTAACGACGCCGGAAAAATGGGACGGTATTAGCAGAAGCTGGCAAACGAGAAATTATGTGCGTAAAGTCGGTCTGATCATCATTGATGAGATTCATCTTTTGGGCGAGGATAGAGGCCCAGTGCTTGAAGTGATTGT
The DNA here is from genome assembly GCF_010883055.1 of Belonocnema kinseyi. Lineage (NCBI taxonomy): Eukaryota > Metazoa > Arthropoda > Insecta > Hymenoptera > Cynipidae > Belonocnema > Belonocnema kinseyi. The sequence continues at coordinate 27,980,629 of NC_046660.1, forward strand.
CTCTCGAACAAATTTCATCGCATCTCACACATCGAGAACTTTGAGAATTGTCGGCCTCTCGACGGCCCTGGCGAATGCAGTCGATTTGGCCGATTGGCTCGGCATTAACAAGGTATGTGTTCATTTTTCAACAGGCTGTCTAGAATCTAGAAAATTCAAGGATAAATCAAAATGTAGCCTTGGAAAGGTTTACGCAAAATGCTTAATTGAAAATGATAAATAACCCTGAAAATGTTTACGCCAAATTTATTTCTCACAATTTGCTGTAGAAATTCTTGGTCCAGAAGATTTTTTAAACAAAAAATGTGATTTTTTACCGGAAAAAATATGAATTTTCAAGAAAATAGTTACATCTTCAAACAAATAGTTTAATTTTAACCAAAAAATGGCGAACCGAAAATAAAAGAGTTACATTTTCAATCAACGAAATTAATTTTTTACAAAGTAGGTCAACTTTCGACCTAATATTTGAATATTTTACAAGAATCTTAAATTTTCGAGCCGAAAATACGAGCTTTGTACAAAACAGTTTAATTTTTAACTAAAAAGTTTAAGTTTCTACCAAAAAAAGGATTTTTGACAAATTACTTCAATTTTCAACCAAATAGATTAATTTTGAACCACAAAAATTAACTTTTTACCAATAAAATAAACTTTCAACCAACTACACGAATTTTCAAGGAAATGTGTAGTTGAATTTTCAAACAGATAAATGAATTTTCAATAAGACAAATACATTCTTAACCAAAAGAAAAAAAATTTCAACAACAAAGAACAATTTTCAACAAAACACATCAATTTTAATTTACATTTTTAACTAAAAGAATTAATTTTCTACCGAAAAAATGAACTTTTAACAAAGTTCATAATTTTCTCCAAAAAATGATACATTTTCATTATCTCAGGTGGAAAACTTTTTGG